>NC_060122.1:195348506-195651536 GCF_021461395.2 Schistocerca americana | reverse complement strand
CCTGATTGACCTGCTCTGCAGTGCAGCCTAGAAATCAGGGACTAGAAACAGTTTTCCAGTGTCTGACATGTGTGATGGCCTGCATGACAGGCATGCAGTGTTGGAGTAGTATAGGCTGGTCGTGCTTTGCTTGGCAGCCTATACCTAAGGGGAAGGATTAAAGAACCTTACAGGTAGGCTGCCATGCATCACAGGAGTGTTGCATTGTAGTACCATCAGCATAAACGGATAGAGAGAGAGCCTGGGGGGTGGATAAAGATAAAAGGGAAGGAGGATAAGGACAGACACAGGAGATAGAGAAGAACAGAGAATGAAGGAGGAGGAGGCAGAGAGTGGAAGAGGAGAAGGTGGATACGAAGAAGAAGGAGAGGGGACAGACAGAGAGAGTTGTAGAAGGAGATGTACAGACAGAGGCGGAGTGAGAGGTAGATGCGTGAGAATGGGAGCGACAGAGAGAGTGGAGGAAGAGGGCGTCAGAGAGAGGGGAGGATGAGGTGGTGAGAGAAAGGGAAAGAGAAGATTGAAGGTTGAGAGGCGAGTATAGAGAAAGAGGTAGATGTGGACGGATGAGGTGGAACATGGCGACAGGAAGAGGTGAAAACAGAGACGGCCGAGGAAGTCCAATCAGTATCAAACATGCAGGCAGAGCCAAGGGAAAACGGTGAGTCTACCTATTAATATTTATTATTTCGAAGTCTCATTATGAAGTGGCCTATATTTCCCTTCAGCGATGTTAGGAACGTTTCTCTGAATGGGGCCACCACAAAGTAACGGCAGTTACGAACAGTGCTGAGAGTGGTGCACACAATGGAAGATTACTGCATGGTAGTACAAGTTAAAACAATGGTCTTTAAGAAAGGAGCATTCTCCTTCAACCACTTCATCATAACAGTATCTGGAAAATCTATTAAAAGTTTTTCAGTGACTTTCCCTTTACACCAAATTTGTTGTGGATATACGCAATAAGAACGTGAATCATGTCTTTGACGAGGTCAGAACGATACTTGACTTTTAGTCGTCTGATGAGGGAGGCGCCACCTAATGTAGAACTCGTAACCTTCGACATAGGGGCGTATGATGGTAATTTTTCTGAGCAATGGCTTCACAACTTTGTCGCAATCACCAACGCGCGACCAGAATCTCGGTGCGGTCTAGAGTTCTCTACACGTGCCGGCCACGTGTTAGCTGGCGGATCGAAGCTGACTGCTCGCGTGCTGCCACGGTGCACGTAACGCCGGGTGGCTGCCGCATTGGGCCTTCTCGCAGACAGTTCGTAAGGCGTGTCACCTGAAGAACTTCCCTGCCACAAACGCGTCCTGGGGGGACTTCCGCGAAGTCAGCGGAACACAGTGGCAGGTTGTTGAAATAGAAAGCATATCGCTTCCTGCTGAGGCAGTCAATATGTATCATTATTAATTATATTCGCTAAATGTCGAGTTGTCTTTTTCTGCTGAGGCAGTGAATATGTATCATTAATAATTATTCTCGCTAAATGTCGAGTTGTCTTTATTACTTGTGACGAAATCCATTCTCTCACGGGAGTGCGAAAGTACATGTTAGAGGATCTTGTGATGCTGCAGCGTGGAATTTCACGTGCCACTACATTTCGAAGCGTGAAATGAAAAATATGACTTGAACGTGGCCAATTAGACGCGGTATCGGGTTTACGTCACAACAAGAACTTCGGAGGCGAGATACTTTATGAATTTAAACTATGTATTTGTTGGACCTGTATATTATAGAGTACACAATATGAATATAATCTGTTGAAAAGCCTCAGGAAATCCATAGTTTCAGGTATGATTTGTTATAATAAAGTGACAGGAAACTACGTATCGTTAGTTAAAAGTCCGCGTGTTGGTACTTCTAGTGGTGTAACTTGCATGCTATGAAACTATGTCGTTTCAGTGCGGCGGCACGAAGACGCTCCATAAAAGCGCGTCGTATTGAGTACAATTTGACATAGCCAAATGTCAGATTATGACATTTGTAGAGACACAAGCTATACCCTATAACCAAGTTGTTACTGCCATATCAAAGCCGTAGTGTCGTGAACTTTAAAGAGAAAAGTTGCATACTCTTGTCTGACTACTACCAAAAGATTCTAGGCCTTTTTTTATTAATTCAGTATAACTATTATCTGAAGTGCGCGATGTTATTTACAATAAATAATGTACTTATTGCAAATATTGTTGCGTAGACCATCGACTGTAGCATTTCCCCAGTTGCCAGAAGTCTTAATGTGACTGTGTCGGAAAGTAAACACAAGCTACACACTGGAAGTATTTACTGTTATGAAACTTTATGTAAAATGTACGAGGGTTGGACCTTTAATAGTGACAACTATTTATTTACAGCTCGTACAAATTTGATACCTGTTTCAAAGTTTTAGTGAGCTTCAAAGTAGTCACCAGCATTGTGTTTAACTCGCTGCCAGCGACGTGGACGTCGTAGGATACTCTTAGCAGTGCCAGTTGTGTTGACACTTCGAGCGGTGCGCTCTATTGCCGACGAATTTGTAGCAGTTCTGAAGCGAATGCCATGAAGTGTTCCCTTCAATTTAGAAATGGTAAGGTAATGCAGAAAGTGTCATCACTTCTGTCTCTATGCTTTTCATTTTTGAAACACAACCTACGACCAGCTTAGATACAGAAGTGATTACACTTTCTGCAGGAGCTAACCATCATTTTGCAGGACAATGCTCAAGCACCTACAGTGCAAGCTGTTAGTGATTTGTTTGACTGATGAGGCTGCTAGGTGCTATACCACCTACTGCACTCCCCTGACTTAAGCCCTCGTGAGTTCAACTCGATTTCTAAACTGAATGAAACACTTCAAGGCATTCGCTTCAGAACTGCTACAAATTCGTCGGGCAATAGACAGCGCCGCTCCAACTGTCAACACAACTGGCACTGTTAAGAGTATCTTACGACTTCCACTTCGCTGGCATCGGGTTATACACAGTGCTGGTGACTACATTGAAGGTCAGTAAAACTTTGAAACACGTATCTATTTTGTACGAGCTGTAAATAAATAGTTGCCACTATTAAAGTTCCAATCCTCGTATATACGAATCTCTCTTCGTTTTATGGACTGCTTCACGTTTATAGCTTGCGGGTAAATACCTTTTTCAATTATGGTGAGTAGCGTTGAAAAAAAATCACCGGTTCTATTCGGATGAAATTAAGAAACGAATCTCCATCTTGAAATCTATGTGAAGAACTCGTACGTTACTTCAGACTGATGGCAATCAATACAACGTCGACGCACTAGCATTAGACGCTGTGGTTTAACTGTATTCAATTTAAAACTGAAAACCGCCACAACGGCCGGCGCAGAGCGCGCAGCAGCCACGGCAGACACCAGGCCTGGTTTGTATCGCGATGAGAAACACCTCCCACATGAGGACGGTTTCAGCAAGTATTTGATAAGATGTAATTGTGAAAATAAAGATTAACGTAACAGTGTGACTGTCAGTATTATGCGCGGCACAATCCAGTTTACCGTTTAGCACCACTGTACATGGTGTGCCATTTTTTGGGTGTCCCAACCCACAGACCGCCACCGTTCGTAGAAGACACACTTTCAACATTACATGTATGAAGGGTAGAGTCAATAGGTAATACGAGGAGTTGTTGCTAGTAAAAGCATTGAACGTGTCTCGCTACAACGTTTAGTATAGTGATCGATATGATGGTCGCATAGCCTATGGTGGAATTCAGTGGGGGAGCTGCTGAAAGATTCTACGCGGAAAGTTTTCCAAACATACTTACTGAACATCATTTCACGTTCGAAGATACCGAGAGATGCCTCAGAGAAGCCGCAAAATTGTACGTAGGTATTTGTGCCTGAGGTGTGACCATTGCACAGGAAAGTAGTAGAACTTTTTGCTTGTTACTTGCGACTACTATCCCCAGTCTATAGCGTGTCCTGTGGTAGATTTCGAAACGCAATGTCGGTCGTCCACACTCGGCTCTAACACTACAGTAGGTGGACGTGCTGACAATGTTCGAAGAGTACCCATCCACCAGCACTCGAGGCGCTGCGAACAGGTAAAGAACTCTGTGGCGTGTTCTCCATGAACACATGCTCCGTTAATACCATCTGCAGAAAGTCCAGGGGCTACTGGAGGAGGACTATCCACGATGGGTACAGTATATGCAGTGGTATTTACAACAATGCATTCTCCAGCCTTAATTCCCGAGCTTACTGCTATTCGCGTATCAGTGCATGTTTGCTAGAGACGGCGTATTAAACTTGCACAAGATGCATCTTCCGGCAGATGAAAATCCGCGTACGCAGGTGATTCAAAATGATCTGCACAGCGTTGGTAATAGCATCTGGGCCGGGATGGCGACGTGCGGATTCAACTCAACGTCGGATTTCCCAATCTATGGGTTGTCAGAGGTGGACCAATTCAATAGCCAGCACGGTCGCCAGATCTGACACCTCTAGACTATTTGGTGTGGGTTAGTACGAAGAGTATGGTATATGGCCGCCTGTAACGTGAGCGGGGACCTCATTGCTGGAGTGCACGCAACAATTGATATTCCTCAAAGACAACGGCTCATGTGGTGATGCTCAGCACCACCGATGTAGTATCTGCATTGACGTAGGAGGTACGCCGTTCGAGGCCCGTTTGCAATGTAGAGAGCGTGACGTGCTACTCATCTTGGGTTTATAGACGTACTGTGGAATGCACTAGCATTTCGGAATTTGACATTCTCCAGCACCCAAGTCGTGCATTTACGTATATGGGTCCCTCTTAAAAACGGATTATTGTGCCTTCCCGCCAACCTACTAAGGGATGTCAGTGTTTATTTTGGACATCCTGTAAAAATGAGTCTCACAGGACTGAATAAGGTATATTCACTGAAATAGGCGGAAGTTGTGTCACTAGACAGCTGGACAGAAAGACAGCACCCACTGTCAGTCAAGTGGTTCACATAGCTGTAAGCACTATGGGACTTAACATCTGAGGTCATCTGTCCCCTAGACTTAGAACTACTTAAACCTAACTAATCTAACGACATCACATACATCCATGTCCTAGACAGGAATCGAACCTGCGATCGTAGCAGCCCCGCGTTTCCGGACTGAAGCGCCTAGAACCACTCCCCCACAGCGGCCGGCCCACTGTCAGGCAATGAAGAAAACCTACATATATGCAGTATACAACACTCCGTCCTCAGGACACGAGTGGCCTAACGGGACCATCCGACCGCCGTGTCATCCTCAGTGGAGGAAGCGGATAGGAGGGGCGTGGGGTCAGCACACCGCTCTCCCGGTCGTGATGATGGTATTCTTGACCGAAGCCGCTACTATTCGGTCGAGTAGCTCCTCAAGTGGCATCACGAGGCTAAGTGCATCCCGAAAAATAGCAACAGCGCCCGACAGCCTTTAACTTCGGTGATCTCACGGGAACCGGTGTATCCACTGCGGCTAGGCCGTTGCCCCAGGATACCTAGTAAATGAAGAAGTAAAAAACGTAGTTGAAGGTGACAGAGAGATATATTGTCTAATGCTGATAGTAAAATGAGACAGATTACCTTATTATAGCCTTGGAGGCTTCGTTGATCTAGATATAACTGTAGTTACTAGTTTATCTCCTAATACTTGATAATCGGTTTGTCGCAACTAACGAGCGACACTATCATTAAATGTGTGTCCTGCAACAAGCAGTCTGCTGTCTGGTGCCTGTAGTTAAATTGTGTCAAGATGGCACCTCAAAAGTAGGATCGTGTGGTCTTGAAACTAACTGTACCAGCCACAGCTTCTTGACAGAATTCACATCTCAGTGATGCAGAGTTCTGGCTGTGGGTTCTCGAGAAAACGTCCGACTGGACAGGGTCCACTATATTTCATAGCCGCCCTAGCGGTGCTCACTTAAGCAGTCTTGTAATGTTCGGTTGGCGGATACTGAAGCATCTTTGGTGACGCTTCCTACGCAAAACTCCGCCCAAACTATGCGAAATTCCTTAATTAATTGCAATTGCGACTAGCAAACACTGTGGATATCACCACTATAACGGTGCATCATCTCTGTCAATTTGGTATCTTCCGTCCATCCTCGAAACACACGAATCACGAATCAAATTTAAGTCAAAGGAATAGTATTGCTAGCCTCAAAGGCTTGTTAATCCCATCCAATGTTATATCTGATTTTCCTAGAAACAAGTAAAACAATACTCAACTATTAGCGTCAGTGGTTTGATATAAGACAATTGGTTGTATTATTCTTTGAAAATAGCGTACCGCAGCTGGAGCTAAACCATACTTTACGCAAGAAATTTACCTCAGTGGAAGACGTGTTTATGTTTTTATTAAATGTACCCGGTTAAATTAGTCTTGTCATGCTGATTTTCACCATTTTGCTATGATGTTAACAAATATTTGTAGCAACCATTTATATGAACTTTTTTGTGTTTCTTTTATATTAATTATTTAGTGGATCATTTAGCAACTATGACGTGAGTGATTACGTAAGAGTTCAGCTTTTGACGCATCTCACACTGAAATGGAATTATGTTTTAATAGGGCGATTTCAGAAAGATTTCAATTTTTTATTTCTAGAGACTATGACACTTTTATTAACCTATTAATTATGTGTTTCATAAGATTTCGTGAATCACTTCACCACCAGTAAATGAACAAACACGTTGTAAATCGGCATTTCTTGAAGTATTTTAAGGGGGATGTGCAAACGTGTTGCTTGAAGAAAAGAGTTTTAAAACACTCTATTGGAATAAAACTGGGTTAGTTAGTTTGTAACATACAGGGCGTTGCTTATACTGCGTGATGCAGACTGAAGCCGCTGTACGTGTTGTAAACAACCGCCTTAGTTTCGTTCTGCCTGTACGTCAGTAAAGTCATATGGTGGCTTGTACTTTTGCGAGTTTACTGGATGGTAACTCACTCAAACGGTACGTTGACTAAAATGGATCATTGCTATTGGATAACACAATGTTTTACTTATTTTTTTAATGTAAACCAGTTCTGATTCTGCAATTTCCTCGCATTTTGACACCTCATAGCCGATATCTAAGTAAGCAAGCATAATAAAAACCAGTGTTCTTTTCCTTCCTTAATTAATCTAGAGTCGCTGTGCACATCGGTTCCCTATTGGGTCAAAGTTGACTAAAGCTCTAATTACTGTAATTTTCATATGGTTTTCCACCAGAGGAGTGTGTGGGCCACTCTTAGACACTTCCGCTAATGTATGAAGATAGTAACTGTTCGGAAAGAACAGATACCACTGATGACCATGCATCTTCTCTATAAAGAAATGAGCCCGCATCTCGTGGTCGTGCGGTAGCGTTCTCGCTTCCCACGCCCGGGTTCCCGGGTTCGATTCCCGGCGGGGTCAGGGATTTTCTCTGCCTCGTGATGGCTGGATGTTGTGTGCTGTCCTTAGGTTAGTTAGGTTTAAGTAGTTCTAAGTTCTAGGGGACTGATGACCATAGATGTTAAGCCCCATAGTGCTCAGAGCCATTTGAACCATTTTTTATAATGAAATGATAATTATTCGAAACCCTCAGCTGCCAACAGGTGTTGTTGATATACCTATATGGGGACAGCTGAAAATGTGTGCGCCCTTCATATAGTTAAAGGCTAGCCGGCCATTGACCTTCTTCTGTGCGAATGCGCATACTTTGCCCGAACTCTTACGGGAATCGTCACCTTAGACGGCGGGAGTAATGTGTGAATGGGCAAATATCCTTTAGGAACATTATGAATGTAAGTTGTGGACAGTTGGGAATGTGGCTCTCACGGGAAGCGTGCAAGGGGTGTCCCTGAAGTCGCAATATCCTCTGTGCCCTCGGTGGCTCAGATGGACGCCGGCGCGGTAGCTCAGCGTGTTCAAAAAATGGCTCTGAGCACTATGGGACTTAACTTCTGAGGTCATCAGTCCCCTAGAACTTAGAACTACTTAAACCTAACTAACCTAAGGACATCACACACATCCGTGCCCGAGGCAGGATTCAAACCTGCGACCGTAGCGATCGCGCGGTTCCAGACTGAAGCGCCTAGAACCACTCGGTCATCAGCGTGTTCGGTCAGAGGGTTAACTGCCCTCTGTAATTAAAAAAGAAAAGAAACTGAGTGACTGGGTTGACGACGAACTAGGACGAGTGCCATGGGACGTCCGCGCCGAACAATTGCAACGAACAGTAAAAAAAAGGGAAAGATGGTTAGCGTTCAAGATCTGTAATCGCTGGATCGGGTCCTGCTCGTCAGTTTCTTAAAAAAAGCCAGCACGGTAACTCAGCGTGTTCGGTCAGAGGGTTAGCTGCCCTCTGTGACAAACAAACTTGAGTTAATGGATCAACGACGAACTGAAACGGGTGTCATGCGACGACCATCCCGACCTGATACAAAGAGCGAAGACGAACAAAATTAGATTAAAAATAAAAAAATAAAAAATGATCGATGGAGCGTCTGCCATATAAGCAGGAGATCCCGGGTTCGAGTCCCGACCGGGGCACACATTTTCAGCTCTCCCCATTGAGGTATATCAACAATACCTATTTCAGCTGAGGGTTTCGATTAATTATAATTTTTTCCGCTAATGTGTCTGGGGCAAGAAATATCAAACGTACAGCGGCGTATTGGCAACAGGTCGTCCAGATTCTCGAACCTCATACCAGAAGTGTCACATCTCGTCACTTTTCGCGGACGTGATGCAATGTCTTTCAATATATGCGTACCCGGTCCGACGCGCGTCACGTCGTCGCGGCGTGAGCCTTCGCGGTAAATGGTGGCGCGCCCACTTGCGCACGGTAAATGCTTGCTCCGGCAGGTAATCACCAGAGAGCCGTCCCAGAGGTCCGCGCGTCCCCTTCCGTCAGTTCCGGGCCGTTCCCCCCCGCCCCCGCGTGACGCACGGCCCCCGGAGGCCGCGCTGTGTGGGGCGGACCTCGCCCGGAATTTAAATGAGCCACCGGCGCCGACTGCCGCCTGTGTCGTGTGAGAACCGATGAGGCCGGCCCCCGCTCTCAAGTTACACTCGTGCCGCCGCGTGACGTGACTGTTTGATCTGCTCTCGCCCCGGCACACACACACACGCACAGACACACACACACACACACACACACACTAACACCTGGCACTCTGCGTCATCATCCGTGTCGCCCGAGTGGAGTCCCGTGTCGTTGCACGTCAACGTGTGAGTGGGAGATCTTCACAATTGTTGTCTCATCTCAGCCCGATTCCCATGGACGCCTTTAGGCTTCGCGTCTTACTCCTAACGACGGTGCTTCGCCCACTTAATAAGGCAGGTCACTGCCCCGTCACTACCGAGACGACTGCGATCGGCATGGCCGTATATACGAAACAGAAGCAGATGTTCCTACAGATATTCGTAACACGCACTAGTTATCATCTTGATTTTACGGTCTCTTTTTCCGCAGTCGCAGATATACATGTTATGTGAGGGGCGTTCAATAAGTAATGCGACGCTGTTTTTTCTGAAACCATGCTGTTTTTATTCAGGATTCCAGTACACCACATTATTACCCACTATTTTGGTTACATACACCACCTGACTGGAGAGCCTCTATGACCGCATGGCACAACACTACTGGTCGAGATCGGAGCCAACGTCTGGCGGCATCAATACCGCCCCATCATCCACAACTCCTTACCGCGAAGTGCATCTTTCATTGGGCTAAATAGGTGGAAGTGAGACGATGCCAGATTCGGGCTATAGGGCGGGTGAGGAAGAACAGCCCAGTGTAGATTTAAGAGGTCCTCTCGCATACGCCGACTTATGTGAGGCCTTGTGTTGTCATGGAGAAAGCGAAGTTCGTTGGAATTTTTGTGAACATGCTGAAATCGTTTCTTCAATTTCCGGAGGGTAGCACACACCCTTGCGTACCCCCACTGGGGGACGAGTTTGTCAGCACTATTAATAGAGACGTCCAGTTGTGCAGCGAGGTGATTTGTTGAGCACCTCGAATGAAAGTGTCCCCACCTTCCAACATTGCAGGAGTCACAGCTGTGTGCGGCCGGCCAGCAGTCGAGAGATCAGAGAGATTTGCGCGATCTTGTTGCGATGATGAGAGATACCTCGCAGAACTACTCACCGTGCTTTTGTTCACTTCCAGGTCTCCGTAGACATTCTGCAATAGCCTACGTTCAGCTGCGATGTTCTGGTTCTCCACCAAAAGAAACTCAATGGCAGCTCTATGCTTGGAACTCACCTCCCACACGCCATTTTGAAGACTACGTGTAGCGCCGACAGCTATCGGAACTTATTTAAGCTATAGGGGCTGAAGCGTGGATATTCCACGATGTCTCACAACAAATTCCACATTCCTTCAATCGAAATTGGCCGAGAAAAAAGAATTGCATTATTTACTCCAAGTCCCTCCTATACTGCATGTTAATACCATCACTTACGAATGTGAGAAAGTTGTAAAACCACATGTCTTTTGCTTTATTTTAAAGCAATTTCTGTGGTCACCAAAACCAAATGGATTTTCTTACAGCACTGATTGCTAGGATCATCAGCGGTTCTCATGATGTAATTAACTACTACAAACAGTACTAAATTATCGAGATTACTTATTCTTACGTCATTCTTAACGGTCTCCGACAAATATTTGTTAATTCTTGTACACAGCATCTTTGCTATTGTGAAATATACAGGTTGGTCAGAAACAGCAAGAAAAACTTGCAAGGATGTTGCAGGATAGGTTGTGCTGAGAAATAATTGTTAAGAAAAAAATTCTGTACTTTTCGCCGTTTCCGAGTTAACTAGCACTGAAGTTACCCAATCAGACCGTTGCGCACACAAACAGAAGCTGCGCGACAGATAGGGTGCTGCCAAAAGTGATCTTGCTTTGGCTTCCTCAATCCGAACAGGAGAACGATACAAAAATTGGACCGCAATAAGGACTGAACTCGAGCCAACGGCTGGAAGGTGTTGTGCGCTTTCCTCTACGCTATGAAAACAACTGACACTTATTATACCCAGCGGGCCGCTTGAATTTGCCCGCGCAGCGGCGTGGTTGACAGAATTCAATATTAAGTAAATCATAAACTGCGAAACGTATCAAATTTGTTTCTTAGCGAATATTACTCAGCACAACCTTCTCCGCAAAACGCTCGCAAGCTTTTCAGACTGTTGCTGACCATTCCCTACTTACGTTTTTATGTTGTGCAGGTCCATTGCTGGATGCGTTAGTTTTTGTTTTATGTCGCGAAGTTGGAGCCTACGCTATTGCAGTGTGTGTGTGTGTGTGTGTGTGTGTGTGTTTGTGAATGTGTGTGCTTATAACGCAAGAAGAACCATGTAGTATTGAACGCAAGTTTGAAGGCGAAGAATATTGATAAAATCGGTACTAATGTGGTCAACAGCAGGTAAAGTGAGCGAATGAAAACAAGACAGACAGATCATATCGTTTCTTTTACAGTGTTGTAAGCTATTTTCAGTGCCATAAAGATTCAAATCTAACAGGGACAAAAAACCGAAGGAAATGTAGTAAGCCAACGACGAGCCGCCGGAGGCTCTTGGCCTCTTATACCAAAATATTTGGACGTTATCTACACCTGCTTCTACTTTCTATGCCCAGGAAGCCACCGCACGCTGCGTGACGGAGTGTAGCCCGTAGCACTACTATTCACATCCTTTCCTGTTCCACTCTCAAATGGAGCGAAGGAAAAGCGACTTAATGCCTCCGTATGGTATAATGAATTCTACTCTGCTTTTGTAAATGATGAAAGTCTATGTGAATGCAGCTTGCCGCTAACTTGGTGTAATGTTTTGTCTGTACAGAAGTGTATCTGTCACCTTTATCGCTCTTTCCCTCTCACACATAAATCGGTACAATAAAGTCAGGGCTTCGTGTTTTCTAGTTAGGCTGATCCGTGAAAAGACAGACAAACAATTATGCTAATGGAGGATTCTGAGTAATTTCTCGAATTTCATTCGCTCTCTCTCTCTCTCTCTCTCTCTCTCTCTGTCCTTTATCTGTGTACAGTTTAACTATATTATTTACGTGAAATCAGCCTAGTAGAATCTCTGGTGGAGCCCTTCGTCTTAATGTTCAGCGGCTGGCTTGCTGGAAAAGATCTTTACATTTGTTATTATTATTAAGCGCTGCATTCAGTTGGGAAAATCGATCGTTTGAACAATTCGTTCAGTTTACGACAGATCTAAAATTTCAGATGTGGACGAAGCCTTTTTGGACGATTTATAAAAACTCAGAGATTGCAGGCTCTCTTCGTCACAGCTGAAACTTCCCAATTAATTACAGGGCCCAGACAATCATCAGTGATTCAGACAGAGAACTCATTCATCATTCACTCTAGAATAAAATGGTCACAAACCTTATTTCTGAGGAAAATTGTATATTGAATCCATTTTCGTACATGTTCCGTTTTCTGTTGGTTCCAAGTCTCATGTAATTTTCTTTTACAGGTTTTTCTTTCTCTTTATCTATCACGCTAGCGGCACAAACTTTCCTAGCTCGCTTTAGCGCGAAGAAGAGTAAATAAATCTCTTTTGGCAATCCGAAAATCTTCCAACCGATACTTCCGAAGCTGTTCCTTTCTCCCACTATAATAACCATGGAGCATACATATCTGTACCTCTGTTGTTCCAAAGAATAAACGTACTAGAAAAATACCTTGGCGTCGACGAGCTGTCGGCGCATATATTACTAGAAAATCTGATCAGATACTTTTCAAACGCAAATAAATGTGGATGACTTGATTGGCCATTATTAATTATTGCGTGGTAGAGGGTAATTTTCCGTGGGGAGATTTTAATGCCCCTCGCAGCGAGCGAAGTTTGTGACCTCAATTTTTATTTACCGAACACACTTCGCGAGCTATCTATTATCGTGGATAACCCGGAAGTGATGATTGTCAGTCCTCCGACTGGAAAAGAATATTATGTTTGCGACAGACGAAGAAAAGAAATGTTGAAGACAGAAGAAATGAAGAGACAGGTACCGCGGCTGTATTGCTTTTACGTGCATCTAGGTGTTATGTTTGCTGTGCACAACCAAGGAAGATTATCTTTCATGAAACTGTTATCAGGGTCTACCCATTCGGGAACTTTCTTAAGCAGGGAAACCTTGGAAAACCTCTTAAGCCTAGACCCCCAGCCTACGGTACATAGAAGATAGGAAAGCCTATAGAAGAACAAAAATAATTTTGAAATTCATCTCTAAAGGAAAAACAGGGATCAATTTGTATCACGATTTGGAGAAGAGTGGTTTGTGCCTCTAGCAAAACAAAACGTTTTACAATGAATAACGTGAATTCTAGTTTTACGATCTTGTTCCTAGTACAATATCTTGCGGTGGTAAACTCCCCCTGGTCTTGCATGTCCCCGACGTCCACATTTGTAGTCGGTCTTCTACGCGGCCCCCTTTGGAGTTGATCTTCTACGCGGCCCACAATGGGAAGAGTAGAAGGGACAGGGATACTCGAATTCACATGCAACATTCATTCCAAAAGAATTAGCAATGACCAAAAGGGAAACTCTTCCAGTAAGAGAACTGATTAGGTTGCACCGTCCAAGATTCTCCTTTTTGAAAGCAAAATCTTTATGGCTTCATGGATCCTTTTTGTTACGACGTACTTCAAGGAATTCAACCATTACTTAATGATGTTGCCAAAAGCATCATCCGATTTACTCTCGTTTGAATACACCTTTTGACTTTGCCTCCCCACTTGTGCTTATAAGTCCAAAAGTTCTAACACATTTTCTATCACTGATTTGTTCTTCGTAATTTAAACGATTCATGTAACTTACTATAGATTTTGGATTCAAATCATCGAATAATGCAAAGATGGAAAGTGTAGTTCATTTTATACCAAGACATCATCCATATTTCCTTGATAAGTCATATAATTTAGCTATACTCAAAACTTTTTATTCTAAATACATATATTTTTACGCTTGAGTGCTGAAATGTAAAATTTATTAGCATTGAGGAATGCGGATTCACTTCTTTCATTTACTCTCTGATTCATACGGCGTTCATCCATGCTCATATATGGAAATGGATTTTTCACACAAAATTCCCAAACGAACACGAACCATTAAATTACTACTGAATCTATGAATATTACTTTCTTTAATCATTCGTTAATAAATTAAAAACTCTTAACTTCTAATCATAACACCTACTCCTTTTAAAGTTCAACATGAATCAGTTTATCCTCGCGTTTGGTGCGAGTCTCTTACAAAGCATATCTGTGTCGTCTATATCGATTTTAATTCTCGCGCCGACGTCAACTGTTTTGCGCGGGAAATTATCTTTGCGGCGTTAACCGTCACTCACGATTCACTACCACAACACATCCCTTCACACGTTTACACATGTAAGCGTTCACATGAGATTATATATGAATATTCACTCGGAACCTCTTTTGATTATTCCGCGTCATTTGCGGGAAACATTTCATTCTTCTTGAAGGTCAGTTAGATCCTTAATCATTCTTGATGACATTAGCAATGCTAAAGTTCTATGTTCACCCAAACCACAGGTGAAGCCTATCTCCACTATCTTCTTTACAACACTCGATAATAATAGTCAGTCACTATTTCTATACTCTATGTCACTGATTAACTATTTCAATTTAAAGGTTTCTATCACTACACACACAGTTTATTGTTATGTTTTTTACGAGCGTTCATTTCTGTCACTCGGAACACCATTCCTCCCTATCTTCTAATCTTCATTATACTTTTTTAAGTCGTTATGAGAAAATAACCCTTTTATTTTGTTCGATCCCGGGTATGCTAACAGATAAGCCCCCGGATTCGGAATTTGTAGGATACTGTATGGTCCAGTATATAGTAACTCCCATTTCTTTATACTTTTCTTTATTACGGATGATTTGGTATGTCGTTTAACTAGTACCTTCTCTCCGACATGGTATGTCTGTACCCTTTTGATTAATTTGTCATATCGTTGTTTTCTTTGATCAGCCTTTTTCGTCATATTTGTGATAGCTTGTCTTATTTTTTCTTCCCAAGGCATCTCAGATTCCTGAGTTTTGGGGATATGGTCAGTCCAGAAGTTTTCCTCTTTTGTTTCGAACATCAATTCACGAGGTGTATATCCCGTTGAGGAGTGGGGCATGTTATTGTATATTTGCTCAAACTCTTCCACATAATTTGCCCATGCAGTTTGCTTATTATGACAATACGTCCTCATAAATCGATTGAATTCTCTAAAAATCCTCTCAACCAAATTGCCTTGTGGGTGGTAAAATGATGTTAGTATGTGTTTCACACCGATTTGAGACATAGTCTGCTTCCATCGGAGTCCCGTGAATATTTTAGCATTGTCTGTTATGATCGCCTTAGGTGTACCCACATGTGGAAGATAATCCCTTATCAATCTTAATACAATTACTTTGGCTGTAGCCGCCTTTATCGGGTATAGCTTTACGTATTTCGTACACACATCGAGAAATACCAACACATATTTAACACCACCTCTTGAAGTAGGTAACGGTCCACACAGATCGCATGAAATTAATTCTTTTGGTTCTTGTACTAATATTGAGCATAGTGGGTGCTTAGTCCCTTTTGAATCCGGCTTTGTTTTTTGACATATTATGCATCTCTTTAAGACCTCATGCACTCTGCGCTTTATGTTGGGAAAATAACAGTACCCACTTATTTTGTCTGCACATTTTGTCGCACCGAAATGTCCCCAGGTTAAATGAGTGAACCATACAAGTTTCTCTATTTGTGCCTCAGGTGTACAAACACACCAACGGACTTTGTTTGGCCTTCCACAGCGGAAAAATAATACGCCATTTACCAGCTTGTAATAGTTTGCCATCTGATCCGAAGGTTGCTGTTGTAACCTTTGAATGACACTTCCCCATTGAGCATCCTTTTTCTGTAACTGGGCCATATGCACACACAAATTGACGTAGTACGTCATAAATGGATTTTCCTGCAGCAGCAATACAGGGAATTCTGAGGAATTATTTACTTCAATCTCTTTTGTTAAACCCTGCGGTGCCCTTGATAGAGCGTCAGCAATAATGTTTTGCTGCCCTGAGACACGTACGATCTTAAACTGGTATTGTTGCAGAGCGAGCGTCCATCTAGCCAGCCTGGGGTGTAACAGTTTACACGTTTGTAAAAACGTTAATGATTGGTGATCGCAATATACGATAGTCTTCGACCCATATAAATAATAATGAAATTTTTTAAATCCCCAGACGACCGCAAGAGCCTCTAATTCTGTCGTCGTGTACGTTCGTTCACAGTTGGACAAAACACGACTAGCAAACGCAATAGGACAAAAGGTAAGCTGTCCATTTATCTTGCGTACTTGGAAAAGGCACACTCCAAGACCCACATTTGACGAATCTGTTGACAAGTAGAATTCCTCTTGCATGTCCGGATGGTACAAAAGCGGTGCATTTACTAATTGCTTCTTTATCTCTTCAAATGCTTCTTGACACTCTAATGTCCAGAGCCAGGGCACATCCTTCTTGACCAAACTATTTAGAGCTGCTGCATTCATGGCCTGATTCGTTATAAATCTTCTAAAAAATGAGGCAAGGCCCATAAACCCTTTTAATTGCCTCCTATTTCTCGGTGTTGGAAACTTACTAATCGCAATTAGCTTCTCCTTGGTCGGTTAAATTTCCCAACACTCGACTCAGTTAGGTAATATGCTCCTCCCAGGTCTACGATGCAATAAGCATATCATCAACAAATACTGTTATCCTGCTTCTTAGTTCTGGGCCTAGAGCATAATCTAGAGCTGCTATAAAGATTCCAGCACTAATGTTGAGTCCGAAAAGAACTACAGTAAATTGGTAACTTCTTCCGGCATAAATGAAAGCTGTATATTTCCTTGATAACTCATCCAGCTTGACCTGCCAATACGAACTCCGCAAATCGATGCTCGTCAAATATTGGACATCCTGGAACCGTTGTATCAGTTCGTCTATGTTTTCCGGATGTGTTCTCACTGGAATTATGATTTTATTTATTTCCCTGGCGTCGAGTACCAGTCTCACAGTTCCATTTGCTTTTGGCACGACCTACAATGGGGAGCAGTATGGGCTTGTGGAGGGTTCGATCAAACCCCATTTCAACATGCGATCTATTTCTTTTTGAACTTGAGCCTTTAACCTCCAGGGAACAGGATAGAAAGTTCTACAATACGTTTCGTGCGGCTTAACGTAGAGATGGCATATGTATCCCTTAATAACTCCTGGCCTTTCATGAAACACGTTTTCATACACTAATATTAATTCTTTGAGCTGCTTCTTCTGCTCTTCAATAATGCAGTCGGATTCCTTTAACTTCTCATACACTAATTGACCGAAATCTCCTTTGACTTGGAACTCATTATTTACGTGCTGTTTAGAATTTTGTGCAGTCCTAATTACTTGCACACTGATCCCACTATTATATTTCCTGGTAAGGCTTTCCTTTTTCCGTGGGGAGATTACAATGGGCCCTACTTTCTCTTATCCTATGTTTGTGGCCCTTGAGCGAAATGTTCGTCGGCGGCAGTAGAATCCCTCCGCATCCAGCCTCATACGTCGGTTCTCTAAATTTTCTCAAGAGGATCCTCGAAAAGATTGTCACTTTCCCTCCAGCGACCCCATTTCAGTTGCCGAAGCGTCCCCGTAGCACTTGGGTGTTGTTCGAACCTAACCGTAAGAAATATAGCAGCACGCCTCAGAACTGTTTCGACGCCTTCCTTAAATATCGCCTTGTACGGGTTCAAAACATTCTAGTACTCAAGAATAGGTCGCAGTGCCGTCCAATGTGAGGTCTCGTTTACAGATAGACTTTCCCAAGATTCTCCAAATAAACCTAAGTCGACCAGTCGCCTTCCCTACCTCATATCTCACATCCTCGTTCCATTTCATAGCACTTTGAAACGTTACGCCGAGACATTTAAACGACTTGACTGCGTCAAGTAGAACACTGCTAATGATGTACCCGAACATTATGGGTTTGTTTTTCCTATTCATCCGCATTAATTTGCATTTTTCTACATTCAGAACCGGCTGACACTGATCACACCAAGCGGAACTATTGTCTAAGCCCTCTTGCATTTTCCTACAGTCAGCTAACTTCGACACCTTCCCTTACACAATTGCATCATCAGCAGACAACCGTAGATTGCTGTCCATCCTGTCGGCCATATCATTTATGTAAACAGAAAATGACAGCGGTCCTATCACTCGTCCCTGGGGCACTCCTGACGAAACCCTTCTGATGAGTAATCGTTGTCGAGGACCGAGTACTGGGTTCCGATACTTACGAAGTCCGTGAGCCACTCGCATTTCTGGAAACCTATTCAATTTTATCGTGTCTTCTTGAATAGTTTCCAATGGGGCATCTTGACGAATTCTCTCCAAAAATCTACAAATATGGAATCTCCATGTTGCGCTTCGTGCATGATCCGCAATACATCATTTGAGAAAAGGGCAAACGAAGTTTCGCACAAGTGATGCTTTCTAAAACGGTGCTGTTTAATGCACACATGCTTCTCGGTCTCAAGAAAAAGTATTGTATTCGAATTGAGAATGTGTTCAAGGAGTGTGCAGCAAACGGATGTAACGGATATTACTCTATAAATTAGCTCGTCCGTTCTTTTACCCTTCTTATATACAGGAGACACCTGCGCTTTCTTCTGTTCGATAGGGACTCTGCACCGGGTGAGAGATTCGCGATACGCGCGTGCTGAGTAACGGGTCAATGTCGCAAACGAAATACTCTTTGTAAAACCGAACTGTGGCTCCACCCGGAAATGGCTACTTACTTGTTTATAACCAAGCGAAATTTAGAACTTCAGCTTCCGTTTTTCTGTCTTCACCTGACGCATCAGACTGATCAACAAGGGGGTGGATGGAAGCCTTACAACCGCTTAGTGATTTTACATACGACAAGATTTTTCTCGTGTTCTCGGACAGATCTTTAGATGAAGTAGTTGTATGCTTCGCGGATAGATCTTTCAACAGACGCACATATCTCTACTAACCTTTGCCTCTCGTCATTTGCACGTTCTCTTTTCAATCGACAGCACAACAGCCTCTGCTTCCTCAGCATTGCCCGAAATTCGTTGTTAGACCATGATGGGTCTTTTCCGTCATTTATCAATTTACTAGGCACGTAGTTCTCCAGAACACGATACACAATCCGTTAACATTTGCCTGTAACTCCTCTTGAAGGTATTTCAGTGGGGCTCTGGTTCAACCACATTGCCATACAATATGTAGTTTTGTATTGTACTGTATGTTAACCGGGGACCTAGAAACGACGGAGAGGCTCCGTCCCCTCCGCAGCCGCAGTGGTCCGCAACCCCACAACGACTATCACAGTCCACTTTACCCCTCCGCCGCCCCACACCGAACCCAGGGTTATCGTGCGGTTCGGCCCCCGTTGGACCCCCCAGGGAACGTCTCACACCAGATGAGTGTAACCCCTATGTTTGCGTGGTAGAGTAATGGTGATGGACGCGTACGTGGAGAACTTGTTTGCGCAGCAATCGCCGACATAGTGTAATTGAGGCGGAATAAGGGTAAGCAGCCCGCATTCGCCGAGGCAGATGGAAAACCGCCTAAAAACCATCCACAGGCTGGCCGGTTCACCGGACGTCGACGCAGATCCGCCGGACGGATTCGTGCCGGGGACAAGGCGCTCCTTCCTGCCCGGAAAACCGTGCGTTAGACCTCACGGCCAACCGGGCGGGCTATATGTGGTTTACGTGGCTAAATATTGTTTCTGATCCATTCGGATCATCATGAGTAACGAATAATATTAGTGGAACGGTTAACATTCACAGTCGAATGTCTCATTCGTAATACAAAACACGTATTTGCCCTTTGACATACAAAGACGCCTGATAGACCACGAACACACGACAATCTGAGCAACCGGACTTTTTTTCACGGCTGTTGTCACTAGGGTTTTTTAATATTATTTTTTTATTTATTGGCTTTCCGGACTTGGCTCGTACAGCCACATCAATAGTGAAATGTCAATTATGACGATACAACCGTGACAACAGCAGAGAAAAGGGCCCCTTTGGTTAGCAGTCGTCACCACTTATCAGGCAATTACCGAGAGGAACTCCACTAGGGCTACGTCGTCGGCACACGGACTGCACCTTTGAAAGCTGAAGGTGCCCCGTTTTTCACGACATAGTGCGAAGAAAGCACGTTGGGGAGTCTTTCATGAATGAGCAATATCTAGCATTTCAGATAGTCTGATAGTGCGTTTGAACGTAGACCAGTCAAAGAACGCCACGTACGTCACATGCACATCATCTCTCTTTAGTACAGAGCCGCGAGACGCCATGCTAACTATAAGTTGAAGCCCATATTTATATATGCCATTTCTATGCAGCAGCAAATTGACAATCTCGGCAAAACCTCTCATTAATTGTATGATTTGTTGTAATAAAGTAACGGAAAACGTCATATTGGTGGTTAACGAGCTATTGTAGCTTGGCTGTTATGAAAGTATTCCGTTTCAAGGCAACGGCACATTGAAAATCCAGAAAGAGAGCTTTTTTCAAATGCCTTTAAGCACTACGGGACTTAACATCTGAGGTAATCAGTCCCCTAGACTTAGAAATACATAAACCTAACTAACCTAAAGACATCACAGACATCCATGCCGAGGCACGATTAGAACCTACGACCGTAGCAGCAGCGCTTTCTCGGGCTGAAGTGCCTAGAACCGCTCTGCCACAGCGGCTGGCTAAAAGAACGCATTTTTGTTGGTACAATATGTAATAATTAAATGTCTATTAATAACATATCTGCCATTAAAGTTTTCAGGAGATGGTAAGAAGCAAAGTACGACCGCCCATCAATCGTGGTTGATGTAGCATAGTGTGTTGAGTAGCAGAATTAAGAAATATCAGGTGACGCGTTGCTGGTTCGCATTTCACTCGATCCAAATTTTCCTTACTAACCTTAGCGTTTTCCACTAGGTTCTGATGCTTTCTTGTTAGTTCAGTAAACGTATATTCTGTAATATTCGGTGTTCCGTAAATATAAGAACGCAGTTTCTGAGAAGCGACTTTGTTCTACTGGTTTAATCTACAAGACAGCTTGTACTACTTGCAGCGAGATATTTTGAACTTCCTTGTTTTAAGCTCTGAATTTCACGTATTGTAAAGAATCTGTTTCTTAGAAGGGATAGTGATCAAGTGAGACAACCTTAGCGTTTTACTGAAAAGAGAAAATGATGAAATAATATTTATCTTGTTTGGAAAACTACTGCAATTTTTCATCGAAATATTTATAATGAAATTTTTATAGGCCGGTGTCACTGAGTGGACACGGTACTTCCCCTTTTGCCTTATAACATGCTTATCAAGTTTTTATTGATGTGTACCGCAAACAGAACCATATAACTAACATTTGCCGTTTTGGAACTGCTTCCAAACTTGGCGCGAATGCCAATGATCATGCCCATTGGGCCCCAGAAAAATCGCTCCGTTTCCGCATCACGATAATGACTGCACTGTTTCCCGTGAGTCCCAGACATATATACCCTCCAATGCCAACGCTGCCACGTGCAGTCTGTGATTTCGAATCAGGTACATCAGAAAAGGTGGTTATATTAATATGACTGGACCGCGTAATCTTCACCTGCCTTCTGTGTCTCACAGCCCTTTGTCGGTGTTTATTGCCCGAAGCCAATGAGAAACAGTCCTTCCGTCCCAACCTCTGACCTGATGCGGCGTCATATGAGGGCTTATTCACTGACACGTCGTGAATCCTCGCACCCTTATCGTTGTGCTGCGCGGTGTAGCCGCGTTGTCTCAGGCGCCTTGTCACGGTCGACGCGGCTCCCCCCGTCGGAGGCTCGAGTCCTTCCTTGGGCATGGGTGTGTGTGTGTGTGTCATCCTTAGCTTAGGCTAGCTTACGATAGATTAAATAGTGTGTAAGCTTAGGGACCGATGACCTCAGCAGTTTGGTCCCATAATACCTTACCACAAATTTTTAAACCTTGTCGTTGTCCCGCGCGCGAGACAAATTGCGTGGCGTATTGCTCCGTAGACGGACTCCAAAACGTTTATCGGCGGAGCTGGATTAACTCTGCAGCACTGAAGGGCTGTTGTATCTATCTATATAAGATTATCAGCCTCACTTTTTTCGTCGCGACAGGGTTAAAATTGGCACTAATCCTATGTCACATTCAAAGATCAGATCCACTAGCTTGGATTTCGAGCACCGTTTCAATTGTATTTTCTAGCAGCTCACGTAGGTTATAAATGTTGTCCTAATCATCGTCATTTCATCCCCATCGACGCGCAGGTCGCCGAAGTGGCGTCAAATCGAAAGACCTGCACCAGGCGAACGGTCTACCCGACGGGAGGCCCTAGCCACACGACATTTCCATCTACTTTATAAACGTAATAGGATACATGTTAGAATTCAAAATGGAGTAGAACGTACAGAATCATCTCACTTCCCGTTACCACGTGAACAAATGGTATTTGTCTTCTGTTTGACTTCACAAAGACCAACTCATTCATTAAGCGATCCAAGCAGCTATCAGATGGCTCCATCGTCTGCTACGCAGTGTGGCACATTTGCTAAATTAAAGTCTTCTCAGTGTCGGACACAGGCTTGTGTGCAAAACTTCAGGATGAAACTAACTTTCGAATGATGTGTCATTGCCAAGTAACATTACTCTATGAGCCTTGGACCATACATCGAGAGAACTGCCACAGTATTGTGCAGAAGGTAACTGAAAGAAATTCGCACTCAGACGAACGGAAATGACACTCCTATTTGAAGACAATAGATAATCATACTGTAGGTGCTGTGATTCTTGATGGTTGCGCGGGAGTCACAAAATGCATTACAATGGACGGCAGTGCATTCTCTCCAACGTGTCGCCATGCTGGCAGCATGGTGGATTAGGCGTTCAGTGTTATAGAACGTTCCATTCGTGCACAACCGCCTTTATCAGCTGATGGATGCTCATCGGTACATGTGAAAGCTTACAGTACTTGTCCACAACACCTCCCAAATTTAAATGGGGATGGCGCTGGAGGGGGGAACGATGGAGGCCAAACCCTTTTCGAGTATCTTCGCGTAACAAGAGCTTCCCCATCTGCACTTGCTGCTCCGCTCGTGCATTGTCATGTGTAAATACACTCCTGGAAATTGAAATAAGAACACCGTGAATTCATTGTCCCAGGAAGGGGACACTTTATTGACACATTCCTGGGGTCAGATACATCACATGATCACACTGACAGAACCACAGGCACATAGACACAGGCAACAGAGCATGCACAATGTCGGCACTAGTACAGTGTATATCCACCTTTCGCAGCAATGCAGGCTGCTATTCTCCCATGGAGACGATCGTAGAGATGCTGGATGTAGTCCTGTGGAACGGCTTGCCATGCCATTTCCACCTGGCGCCTCAGTTGGACCAGCGTTCGTGCTGGACGTGCAGACCGCGTGAGACGACGCTTCATCCAGTCCCAAACATGCTCAATGGGGGACAGATCCGGAGATCTTGCTGGCCAGGGTAGTTGACTTACACTTTCTAGAGCACGTTGAGTGGCACGGGATACATGCGGACGTGCATTGTCCTGTTGGAACAGCAAGATCCCTTGCCGGTCTAGGAATGGTAGAACGATGGGTTCGATGACGGTTTGGATGTACCGTGCACTATTCAGTGTCCCCTCGACGATCACCAGTGGTGTACGGCCAGTGTAGGAGATCGCTCCCCACACCATGATGCCGGGTGTTGGCCCTGGGTGCCTCGGTCGTATGCAGTCCTGATTGTGGCGCTCACCTGCACGGCGCGAAACACGCATACGACCATAATTGGCACCAAGGCAGAAGCGACTCTCATCGCTGAAGACGACACGTCTCCATTCGTCCCTCCATTCACGCCTGTCGCGGCACCACTGGAGGCGGGCTGCACGATGTTGGGGCGTGAGCGGAAGACGGCCTAACGGTGTGCGGGACCGTAGCCCAGCGTCATGGAGACGGTTGCGAATGGTCCTCGCCGATACCCCAGGAGCAACAGTGTCCCTAATTTGCTGGGAAGTGGCGGTGCGGTCCCCTACGGCACTGCGTAGGATCCTACGGTCTTGGCATGCATCCGTGCGTCGCTGCGGTCCGGTCCCAGGTCGACGGGCACGTGCACCTTCCGCCGACCACTGGCGACAACATCGATGTACTGTGGAGACCTCACGCCCCACGTGTTGAGCAATTCGGCGGTACGTCCACCCGGCCTCCCGCATGCCCACTATACGCCCTCGCTCAAAGTCCGTCAACTGCACATACGATTCACGTCCACGCTGTCGCGGCATGCTACCAGTGTTAAAGACTGCGATGGAGCTCCGTATGCCACGGCAAACTGGCTGACACTGACGGCGGCGGTGCACAAATGCTGCGTAGCTAGCGCCATTCGACGGCCAACACCTAGGTTTCTGGTGTGTCCGCTGTGCCGTGCGTGTGATCATTGCTTGTACAGCCCTCTCGCAGTGTCCGGAGCAAGTATGGTGGGTCTGACACACCGGTGTCAATGTGTTCTTTTTTCCATTTCCAGGAGTGTATTAAATCAGGGAACTCACCCCTGAAAAGACGAACATCGGGAAAGAGTAGAGTGTCACAATAATGTTGATCGTTGAGTGTACCGTGTTGAAAGGTAAGGAGGTCAGTACTCACATGCAACATAATGCTCTCCACTGCATTGCATCTGCACCATTGAAGTGGTCACGTTCGGCAGTGTTCCACGTAACCTCATATGACGAGAGGTGGAAACAGGCTGTGAAGACAGAAAAATTGAAGAACATTATCGTTTTTTGGTGGTCCAGATATTAAGAGTGGTGGTAAGCATATTGTTGTACTCGTGTACTGGTCTCCAGATCTTTGAACACGGGAGACTCAGCTGTCAATGTTATTGTGAAATCGTACTCCTCAGAGGTGCATTCGGTCATTTCTTCATGATTGTGAATGACAATGCCCTACCGCGTCGAACTGCGCATGTGGAGAACGTCTTGGAACGAGAAGATATCCGACGAGTGGAGTGGCCTATCCGTTCTCCCGTGTAACGTCCTAACCCGCACATGTGGGACGCGTTGGGGAGAGCTACTGCAGCATATCCACATGCAACGTCGGCCATACAGCAGTTGCCTACAGCGCTGGTGGAGGACCGGAACACCTTACCACTATAACTTCTGACCAACATTGTAACCAGCATGGGAGCACGTTGCAGAGAGTGAACTGCCGTCCGTGGCCATCACACACCATATTAAGAATCATTTCCGGTTTTTGTAACGTCCATGGAACCACCACGAATCATGGTGTCTTTAGTGTAATTATTTTCTATGAATGAAAGTGTCATTTCTGTTCGTCTCGTTTCATACTGGTTTCAGTGACGTTCTGTACTCGACGCAGCATTTCTTTCCACGTAAGGTCCTAGTTTCATCAATCTACGTCACTTTTCAGTGAAAAATCATGCAAACGTTACTATTATCCTTAAGTTTTGCACATCACTGTAATTTTTTGATCACCGGAGTATCACCCACAAGCGATTTGACATGCTTAATAATTCTGTAAGATTACCTTTTTTGCACTCGACGAAGTATTTACATGGGTGGTTTCTCAGCTTTTCTCCTGGAGCAGGGCGAGTTGATTCTGCAACGTATAAAATATTAGACCACTTTATTGAAACCTGACGAATATTAAATACTTAAATTTGTAGCAATTCACTTCCACAGAATGTCATTAGTATTTTTTAATGTCAGTCAACAACTTCGTATCACTTGATACAGAACAAGATACTAGTACCTTCTCACAGAGCACAATTGACTATAAACATTTATGCAGAGTTCTGTGCAATATAACTGTCGCAGTGCTAGCTTGGTTAGAGAGATGCTGTTGTCTTCGGCGATGACTTCAGATGGGCATACTGATGCTGTAGCGTAAGGAAATTCTTCTGGGCGTGTCTGCGCGGATTACGACCATTCGTCTGGCAGCAACTACGCTTACTTGTTGTTTTGTCGTGCGGTACAAACGTTGCTTATAAATATGTCTTGTTTGCGGGGTGAGAAACTGTTTCCGCCCAGAATCGAATCGTGCATTTCAGCATGTTAGGATGACGGGATACTGCTACTGTCCATCCTGCTTCAAAGCGAACTTGTTTGCAAGTTGTCATTTTAGCTTAAAAATTAAAAAAATGTGATGCTAGCAAAACGAAGGTGTATGCAGCAGATCCTCACATGAGGTGGCTCACTGGAGTAGAACCGATAAAGGGACGAAATAGTGTTTCCGTTCGGGATCGAACCGGGGAAGCAGACGTGATAACCGCCACACTGGGGAATCGACGGACACGATAGCGTCATCCTTGTGCACTTGTAAGAGCCTCAGATTCTCTCCCGTTCGCACGGGCACACTTGGTCGACAATATTTTTGCCTGCCTGAAACCCATAACAAGTAAGGGCTCAAAAAGCTTCTCGGTGATCTAGCGGGTGGCTTCCGTAACATGCTGAACAAGATAGCGTCATTTTACGCAGCCATTATTGCAAACCATATGTCCAAGAACAATAATTTTGTTAGCAACATGCAGTGCGAGCCCACCTAACTCAACATTCAGTCCAGTCGGCCAAATGACCTCCACATCGGGCAATGCAATAGTGCTCTTCACTCCATTCCTTTCCTCTACTGGTACCTCTAACAGGCACTACGAAACACCCGCCAGCGTAGGAATAACCACCAGTAATGACATAGTAGGCCCAGATCATAAAGTGTGGACAGGGATTACGGAATGCCCAATCCGCTGCACATACACACTCTCCCACCGCTACCAGAAAACAGCTCTGGTCTCCATAACATCCAAGCCTCGCTCAACACTGAGGACTGTCAGCTAATCGGCCTTCAGATCTGGCATTTCCAATAGTATTCCTCAGCTAAGGACCCTTCCTTCTAGGACTTCTAACAGGCACCGCAAAACACCTGCCTACATAGGAATAATCATTGGCCATGGCATAAAACGCCCAGGCCATGAACCAATGACAGGAATTACGGAATACCCGATCCGCTGGACATACCCACTTTCCCATAGGTAATGGAAACGAGCTCTGGTGTCCATAATATCCAACGGATGCGCCGACGGACGTGGACGGAACTGATACGTCAGAAAGTCTTCATGGTGTTCGTTGGTAGCACAAATAGCACTGTGAGTGCACTCTTCCTGCGTACTTCCACCGTTCTTCCGTGAGCGGCCGCAAAGCGCCATCTTGTGGCTGCCTCTCCTCTCGCCCTAGCGCAGGGCTCGCGTTTAGCCGCGCAGCGAGCCCTACGTGCTCCCAATTTGAATGCGAGATTATGTTTACGGCTCCCGGGGGAACTATTGGTCTCCGGCCGCGTCGCCCCCGCAAACAGCTTGGAGGAGCCGCAGCCCCACATAATCCGGTGACCATCCTTTACGGCCGCACACGTCCCACGCCACCAGAAATACACTTCTGCGTGCGATATATTCTTCCCCGTTCTCTTTTTCCACTCGACTGTAGCGAGATGGTGGTATCCTTCGTCACCGAGCTCTACAATTCCTTTTCCGCTTCCCTTTCCTGCTCTCCCGTCGCCCGAACCGCGAAACCACCTACGTTCCTCGACTCGCAAATACTATTGCTTGCTTCCAACTCCCTCTCGGTTCCCAGTGAATGATCTCTGTAGCTCCAGAGCGGATAGGTAACCTCCTTCTTGTTAGTGCTTCCTTATTCAAAATGCAAATCCATTTTGGCAAGAAGAAAGCGTATCTTGCAGTCGTCTAGCAGTTTCTGATAACAGTACCGTACTAATCACACTAATTCTTAGCGATCATCGTATCATTCGTACTTTCGCTTTCTCTACTTTCTATCACAGCAGGATCTACACTACTGGCCAGTAAAATTGCTACCCCAAGAAGAAATGTAGATGATAAACGGGTATTCATTGGACAAATATATTATACTAGAACTGACATGTGATTACATTTTCACGCAATTTGGGAGCATAGACCCTGAGAAATCAGTACCCAGGACAACCATCTCCGGCCGTAATAACGGCCTTGATACGCCTGGGCATTGAGTCAAACAGAGTTTGGATGGCGTGTATAGGTACAGCTGCCCATGCATCTTCAACACGATACCACAGTTCATCAATATTAGTGACTGGCGTATTGTGACGAGCCACTTGCTCAGCAACCATTGACCAGACGTTTTCAAATAGTGAGAGGTCCGGAGAATGTGCTGGCCAGGGGAGCACTCGAACATTTTCTGTATCCAGAAAGGCCCGTACAGGACGTACAACATGCGGTCGTGGGTAATCCTGCTGAAATGTAGGGATTCGCAGGGATCGAATGAAGGGTAGTGCCGTCAATGCGAATAAGAGGTGACCGAGACTTGTAACCAATGGCACCCCATACCATCACGCCTGGTAGTACGCCAGTATTGCGATATCGAATACACGCTTCCAACGTGCGTTCACCGCGATGTCGCCAAACACGGATGCGACCATCATAATGCTGTAAAAAGTACCTGGATTCATCCAAAAAAATGACATTTTGCCATTCGTGCACCCAGGTTCGTCGTTGAGTACACCATCGCAGGCGCTCCCGTCTGTGATGCAGCGTCAGGGGTAACCGCAGCCATGGTCTCCGGGCTGATAGACCATGCTGCTGCAAACGTCGTCGATCTGTTCGTGCAGATGTTTGTTGTCTTGGATACGTCCCCATCTGTTGACTCAGGGATCGAGACGTGGCTGCACGATCCATTACAGCCATGCGGATAAGATGCCTGTCATCTCGACTGCTAGTGATACGACGCCGTTGGGATCCAGCACGGTGTTCCGTATTACCCTCCTGAACCCACCGAGTCCATATCCTGCTAACACTCATTGGATCTCGACCAACGCGACCAGCAATGTCGCGATACGATAAAGCGAAATCCCGATAGGCTACAATCCGACCTTCATCAAAGTCGGACACGTGATGGTACGCATTTCTCCTCCTTACACGAGGCATCACAATGACATTTCACCTGGAAACGCCGGTCAACTGCTGTTTGTGAATGAGAAATCTGTTGAAGACTTTCCTCATGTCAGCAAGTTCTACGTGTCGCCACCGCCACCAACCTTGTGTGAATGCTCTGTAAAGCTAATCATTTGCATATCACAGCATCTTCTTCCTGTCGGTTAAATTTCGCGTCTGTAGCACGTCATCTTCGTGATGTTGCAATTAAATGGCCAGTAGTGTAGTTGTGACAGACGATATTCCGTTGTGGAGTTAGTCCCATATAAGTTCGCTCAGCCTCTAAGGAAACGAAATTTACAATATTTAGATTTCTTTACAGACTATTTTTTGATCTGCTACGTTCAATAGAATCATAATTTTGTGGCTAAAAATTCATTCGTCGGGAAAATAACTCGAACCCCGTATAAAGTCAGGAAGTGTAACCTAACAGCTGCTGTACACCGATAAGCCAAAACATCATGACCGCCGTTCACCGCGACGTTTTATGCCACCCGGTGGCGGTGCGTGCACGTGACGGGGCAAAGAAGTATGTAAGAGGACCAGACACGGACGGGGGATCAACCTAGCAAAGATATATGCTGCAAATAGGGAACTCCACGGAGATAAACGGCTTTGCAAAGGGAACGGCCTGTGAACGAGTATCCCGAAAACGGCGAATCTGGTTGAATGTTCAAGTGCTAGAGTCATGAGCATCTGAGGAAAGAGGTAGAAGAACAGTGAAACTATCATTAGGCGCTAGGTGATTGGACGTCCACGACTCTTCGGAGGATGTGGAGTTCGGAGGCATGTGTGCTCCGTGAAGTAGGACAGATCTGTGGCATCGTCGCCAGAAGGGCACAATGGTGATGCACGTACAAGTGTTTCGGAGCACACTGTTCATCGTACATTGATGAACATGGAACACCACAACAGACCACCACTACGTGTTCACATGCTGATCCAGCGACATCGTCAATAACGACTGCAGTGGGCATGGGACCCTAGGGACTCGACCGTCGATCAATGGAAACGTGTCGTTCTTCGGGTGAATCACATTTTTGCTGCACTAGGCCGACGGTTGTCTCCACAAACTCCGCCATCCAGGTGAACATTTGATCGAAATGCGCAGCGCCCCAGAGACCCAAACTGGTGGGAGCAGTATTACGCTGTGGGACACATTCTCCTGCGTCTGCATGGGACCTGTGACAGCAATCGAAGACACGCTGACAGCTGGGAACCACCTGTATCCCTTCATCCGACGGTGATGTCATCTTCCAGCAATATAGCTGTCGGTGCTACAGTGCATTGAGGACTAAATTGCCTATGGAACCCATCTGAGTCGCTATCGGGTACCCTCACTGTGTACGCAAATCAGCGGCCTTTATTAACTCGAAATACATGACTTGGGAGTAGACATCGTATGCTACATATCTCCACAAACCTACCAACATACTGTCGGATCTTAGATATGCAGAATCAGGGACGTATTTCATTCCGAAGTCGGAAAAACAAATTATTAAAACGGTGGCCTCAATGCCTTGGCTCATCTGTGTAAATTCTGAAATGTGTAAAAGGTAAATTTTTAGAATAAAGAAATGAAAAAGAGACAAGAATGGCCCAGAAATTGTTCCAACACTCGGATTCATGCAGCGAATGATTTCAACTGATGAGGGTACAGGTAATCAAGTCTGATACACACTTTGAACCCTTCGATAACAATAGGTATCGGTAATTTCATGTATGAGTAGATAAGTTCGTATAAAACTAACTAAAATTCATTATTTCTTGAATGTGATTAGGATGGTTTAGAACTGTTACATGAAACATGTAAATTTATCTGCACTATGTTTTGCTAAATATGTATCAATTAAATGAAACAATGTCTTTGACAACGATATAAATTATTTAAAACTCCAGCATCAAATGTAATCATCTTCCTTCTTGTGATTCCCACTTGACGGGAAGTTTCGCCGTAATGGAATCAAGAAGTGTTTGTGATGATGTTGTAGAAAGTAGACATGTTTAGCTGGAATTTCTAGCTCAAGGGAGCTCTGGTTGCTAAATTTTTTCGACCACATGTGCGAAGAGTTTAACAGAAACTGGAGATATTTTATTTGATTCAGCAATCAATGATTTGTCAAACAGTCATGATTCTGGAAAAAATTTACGTTCTTTGTATAATCAAGACTTACGGCAATAGTTGTATTCTTGATAAATGGGCAATCAGCTGGCTAAAATGATGAAGTAGTAAAACGGAATTGCCCTTCAATGACTCTACGTTCAGACTAATGAGGAAAGTCCGTTCAGCGGACGCGACATTGTACAGACATTTTCGAAGTACTGTGATACACAGTCTGCCTAAATGTGTCATCATTGAAGAAATTAATTATGATACAGTCAGATAGTTTTTGTATAAAGGCATTATGGTTAACGATCCATATAAGAACTTCCTCTCTAGTTTTTGTATAAATGCATTATGGTTCATGACCAGTATAAAAACTTCCTGTCTCCCTTTAGCAAATCACAGGAAAGCCCCAGTTGTTGTTTAACAGGAAATCTTTGAGCTGACTGCTGACAATCTTAACTGCTGACACTACCCGGAAGGGTATGGTAGAGCAAAGTAAATTGAACTACAAGTCAAATATACATGTGAATATTAGCCTTGAACTTCCCGCACCACTCCCTCAGCACAGCATCACTCACAACATCACCCCTGTACACATGACACAATCGTTGATAATCCCAGTGGCATCGTCTCCTGTTTGCAGGAAGCGACTGAAAGAATGTACCTCAGAACTGGAGCGACACACACTGACACTGTCATTTTTAATCGCTTGCTGATTACACACTGGCGAATGCAGCACAGAGCTAATTGATTCAACGTTACTTTTAAAGTCTCCTTCTAAATCCAGACAAGCACCATGAAGCTTCAAAAGATTTCTTTATTTTTAATGGTCAGCTGGAGTTTAAACCGTCTATAACACTTGTATAACGTATTTCGGACCTGCGGTGTTGATACTTTCCTCGTAAAAATCTTCGTCGGAATGTTTTCGGTTAACAAGAATTTTTACGTAAACCGAAAACGGCGAATAGAATAGTGAACTTTAAATTGTCCGGGAAATGCTGTAAAATGGAGAGAACGAACTCAGTTTCGTAATGTAAAATAAGAACATGAGAAAAAATTATTACTATCCGAATAAGTCCTCTATATTAACCATTTGTTTTGCATATCTTCCGCTGTGACGAAAAACTTCGCAAGACGGTGTTAGCATGTGGCAAATACACAATAATTTAAACATTATTAACCTATATATGCTTGTGGCAACCAACACAGCTTCGAAGGTGTGAATTAAATGTTAGAAGGTACCGTACCATTCACAGATTACAGTGGTCCTCGTATCTCGTCCTCACGCCTGAGTAGAGTACGGTGGCCACGAAGTATCACCAGAATGCAAGAGACGACAGTTTCGGACTCGGTGCCCACATTTGGCTATTATATGGAATGTACAGTGATGTACACTTTAATCTCATTAACTCTCGTTTATGCACTGTAGTTCTGGTATTGGCAGGCAGTGTTACAGTGGGTGATCGCTCTCAGGTAATTACGCCAATATACCGGGGTGGAATTTACGGTCTTCGAATTTTCATTTCATTTTATAAATCGATCTGCGTGGCACAGCAACAAATTATGGAACTGACCCAACTAACATTTAACGGTAAATCCAAGCGCCAACTGCTGACTTTATTCAGAACTGAGTTCTGTTTGCAAACTGAGCTGAAAAGGCTCGTGTAATACACACGGTGGTTCAGAACAACTGTAAAGCAATTTTTCTTCTAAAACATGCATCTGATATTATTCAATCAAAATGTGTTTCACGTATTCCTATAAGGGCGAAGAGAATGGAGAACCTTACACTGCCTGGGAACTGTTAAAAAACAAAAGAAAAGAAGAACTGAGTTTCAAAACTGCAAACAGGAACGTAGTACAAAATTCAAATCATTGAGAAAAGTCTTAACTGAACATGTTTGAAAGTTGAAAAATAAAAGAACTGTATTATTTTCCACTGATAAATATTCTATCCTGATAATAGCCTAATAAACCGAAACTGTTTCGTAACAAACTAACATCGAACAGAAACCAGCTCAAACTACCGACCAAGCGTCGTTCTCTGTCAACATCGTCATTAGGATGCCATATGCGGAAGGGGGAAACCCGATCGCTATGTTCCTATACGTTTGACCAGATTGATAAATGTGATTCGTGGAAGCAGATGTATTAAAAGTAAACCATTGAGTTAGTAAAAGCACACAGCCATGGACTTAAGTTCAGCTACTTTTACACAATTTCTAATAAATAGACATTTTATGAAGAATTTCAGTCACTAATTGGTTTACCGTTAAGTATAACTGAATTAGTTTTCTTCAGAATCAGTTTCCACAAAAAATAATTGGATTCGATGAAATGAGAACGCATTCGCTAAATAAAATATTTAAAATCTTCTAAAACATATAGAAATGTTGGTTTGCCCAGCGGACGTAGTTCACTAAAGTTGGCGTTAACTCTTTGCTGTCATTAGAATCGAGAGAGTATTCCATTTAGCGGGATGAATTATCGGATCCGTGACCAAAGCTGCAGCGAACGGAAAGTACGACCGCCTCATGAATAGATATAGAGCCATTCATAATCTTTGAAAGGCTTTCACTGGCAACGTTTGATTTAAAGGATTCTGTGAAAAGAATTTCATCTGAACGTTCGGTTCAGAAGTAATGCATGCTTGAAAAACTTAATAATTTCTCCAATACGATGGTTTTGTGCTGCAAATAGATTTCATTAACTCGTCTTTTGATTCTCGAAGGAATTCAGAAACAAAGTGCAGCTACTGAAAGTTACCAACAGTCACTAGTTCATAAGAAATAAGCGCAGGATATTTAGGTTTCTAAAAGTGAATTGTTACCATTAGGATCAGTAGCTCAGCAGTCTTCTGGTACATTACCTTCTACATCTACATACATATTCCGCAATCCACCATACGGTGCGTGGCGGAGGGTACCTCGTACCACAACCAGCTACTTCTCTCCCTGTTCCACTCCCAAACAGAACGAGGGAAAAATGACTGCCTATTTGCCTCTGTACGAGCCCTAATCTCCCTTATCTTATCTTTGTGGTCTTTCCGCGAAATGTAAGTTGGCGGCAGTAAAATTGTACTGCAGTCAGCCTCAAATGCTGGTTCTCTAAATTTCCTCAGTAGCGATTCACGAAAAGAGCGCCTCCTTTCCTCCAGAGACTCCCACCCGAAGCATTTCCGTAACACTCGCGTGATGATCAATCCTACCAGTAACAAATCTAGCCCGCCTCTGAATTGCTTCTATGTCCTCCCTCAATCCGACCTGATAGGGATCCAAACCCCTCGAGCAGTACTCAAGAATAGGTCGTATTAGTGTTTTATAAGCGGTCTCCTTTACAGATGAACCCCATCTACCCAAAATTCTACCAATGACCCGAAGACGACTATCCGCCTTCCCCACAACTGCCATTACATGCTTGTCCCACTTCATATCGCTCTGCAATGTAACGCCCAAATATTTACCGACGTGACTGCGTCAAGCGCTACACTACTAATGGAGCATTCAAACATTACAGGATTCTTTTTCCTATTCATCTGAATTAATTTACATTTATCTATGTTTAGAGTTAGCTGCCATCCTTTACACCAATCACAAATCCTGTCCAAGTCATCCTGTATCCTCCTTGAGTCACTCAACGACGACAGCTTCCCGTACACCACAGCATCATCAGCATCCAGCCGCACATTGCTATCCACCCTATCCAAAAGATTATTTATGTAGATAGAAAACAACAGTGGACCTACCACACTTCTCTGGGGCACTCCAGATGATACCCTCACCTCCGATGAACAACACCACACTTCTCTGGGGCACTCCAGATGATACCCTCACCTCCGATGAACAATCACCATAGAGGACAACGTACTGGGTTCTATTACTTAAGAAGTCTTCGAGGCACTCACACACTTGCGAACCAATCCCATATGCTCGTACCTTAGTTAGGAGTCTGCAGTGGGGCACCGAGTCAAACGCTTTCCGGAAGTCAAGGAATATGGCATCCGTCTGATACCCTTCATCCATGGTTCGCAAGATATCATGTGAAAAAAGGCGAGTTGCGTTTCGCAGGAGCGATGCTTTCTAAAGCCGTGCTGATGCATGGACAGCAACTTCTCTGTCTCAAGGGAATTCATTATATTCGAACTGAGAATGAGTTCGAGAATCCTGCGCAAACCGATGTTAAGGACATTGGTCTGCCGTATCTAAAACTTATGGGACCAAACGGAAGGATAAAGTCTTTTGTTGGAGGGTCTAATGTAAACTTCAAGAGCTGTTTTGAGTCTATAGTCTCTTTCAGGCTGTAATGGTTTAATGTTGTTATTGTTTGAAATATCTTGTAATTGTGGCGAAATACTTTTCAAGGACAGCGATTGATACTTGAAAAAGATTACATATCGTCACCGATGTAGTAAGAAAGGAGGAAGATTCCTGTTTTAAATCTGTTGACAACGAAGTTGTTAGACACGGAGCATATGCTCGAAGGAAGGAAGGAAGAAGATTTCGTTTAACGTACCGCTGACATCGGGGTCACTGGAGACGGACACAAGCTCGGGTTGTGTCAAGGGTAGGAAAGGAAATTGGCTGTGCCCTTACGAGAGAACCATCAAGGCATTTGCCTGGAGCGATTTAGGAAATCACGGAAAACCTAAGTCCGGATGGCCGGACGCGGGTATGAACCGTCGTCCCCCGAATGCGAGTCCAGTGTGGCTCCGTGTGTTAACCACTGAGCCCCCTCGATCGGTCATATGTTCGAACTTTTCAAGGAAGAATGCCTTGTACCACGTCTGCGTTTAGGATGTTCAGGCAAGAACTATAATGCTGGATTTAGAAGCGAATAATACAGCATCTCAAGATTAGTAATTAATTTTGCGGAATTTTGCTGTGCAAATTAAGGTTTAAGGAACTGATAATATAATAAATGATGAATTCAGTTTTTGATTGGCAATTCTAATTTTTAATTTCGTCCTTCTTTCATGGTAATTAGTTTGTATTTTATGGAAGTCCATGTATTCGATATTATTGGACACCTAAAACGGACACCTGGTCCTACAATTTCAGTTGCTAGTACCGTATGTAACGGCTTTCAGTGACAAAAAAAAAAAATTGTCGACTGAATTTGTAAATCTAAAATGCTGTCATAGTATATTCATTACATGTTATGATCTGATGTTAAAAGCTTAAGACAATAACTCAAGAAAAGAAAGGATCAAGCATCAAGTATTACGTTTAAATTTATTACTTCTTTGCTGCTGAGCATATTTTACAGACGCCATCCATATTTACCACTGAATGTACCTGCAAAATTATACATTGTACTGCACATAGTACAGGAGACATGACCTCATAAACAGTAAAATGCGTGGAACACTAGCTTCTCTCAAAACGGAGGAATTGACAATTTACAAACCTAGCGTCACATTTGTAATACATGAACTCATTTTCACAGTAATCAGATGTGTGAAACTGTTTTGTAGAGTACAGGGGAGCTCGATTCTGCAAAGGATCTTGGAGGAGATTACAACTAATAATAACAGATTTAACGGAATGATGTATAAACGTCTTATTACACAGATAGGTTTACTTCGCGGTTACTGTGACGGCTACAGCAGCTACAATAGTAGTAGGCATTGGGCTGCCACTGCGGGTTCAGCCCGCTTGATGATGTTTTAGGGGCTTTGGTAAATTTTTGTAGCTTTGTCCCACATATTCACGGAAAAAATCGCAACACTAAGAGACAGGTCCGCAGCTCGTAGTCTAGTGGCTAGGGTTGCTGCCTCTAGATCACAGGTTCCCGTGTTCGATTCCCGGCCGTTTTGGGGATTTTCTCTGCCCGGGGACTGGGTGTTTGTGTTGTCCTCATTATTTCATCATCATTAGTGAACGTGGAGAGACTGGTCTGTGCCGGCCGCGGTGGTCTAGTGGTTCCGGCGCTCAGTCCGGAACCGCGCGACTGCTACGGTCGCAGGTTCGAATCCTGCCTCGGGCATGGATGTGTGTGATGTCCTTAGGTTAGTTAGGTTTAAGTAGTTCTAAGTTCTAGGGGACTGATGACCAGAGATGTTAAGTCCCATAGTGCTCAGGGCCTTAGACTGGTCTGTGTAAAGATTGGGACTTTGTGCGGGCGTGCTAACGGCGCAGTTGAGCGCCCCACAAAGCAAACATCATCACCACAAAAAGACGGTTAACATATAGTAATGACATTTCGGGAGTACATTCGTCTAGTTAACATATTTAAGTGATTAACATTGCAAAACCACAGTTTAATACAACCGCAAGATAAGCAATTACAAATGTGAAATGATGGTACATTAATAACCAGCGTAATCGCTACAATTTTGAATGCAACCATGCAAACGTTCATGCATTGTGTTTCACAGGTGCCGGACGTCAGCTAGTGGGATGGAGTGCCATGCCTGTTGCACTTGGTTGGCCAATGCAGGAACGGTTAATCCCGGTTGTGGATGACGCTGGAGTTGTCAGATGTTGTCCCAGAGTCAGGATGCGTGGGATAACCACGATAGTGCTCCTTCTCTCATACGAAATCGGACCCCAGACCATAACTCCAGGTGTAGGTCCGGTGTGTCTACCATGAAGACAGGATGGTTGCAGCCTCTCAATTGGCCGCCTTCTAACCAACACAGGGCCACCACTGGCAGCGAGGCAGGACCAGCTTTCATGAGAAAACACATTACACCATCATCGTCCACTCCAATGAGCTTTCACCTGGCACCAATGAAGTTACAAATGACGGTAGTTTCGGGTCAGTGGAGTACTCGCTAACAAGGCGTCTGGCTCGGAGCTCTCTTCAAAGCATATGTGCAGCAATAGTGGTCTAAGAGTAACGTCGTTGATTAACATGCCCGCATCTCGTGGTCGTGCGGTAGCGTTCTCGCTTCCCACGCCCGGGTTCCCGGGTTGGGTTCGATTCCCGGCGGGGTCAGGGATTTTCTCTGCCTCGTGATGGCTGGGTGTTGTGTGCTGTCCTTAGGTTAGTTAGGTTTAAGTAGTTGTAAGTTCTAGGGGACTGATGACCTCAGATGTTAAGTCCCATAGTGCTGAGAGCCATCTGAACCATTTGATTAACAATCAAAACGTCCTCGGTCTCGGGTTCGAACCACAGCACGGATGAAATTTCGATCAAAAATCAGTAGCAAAGACGATAGAAGTTATTCAGCTTAAGATGTCACTCTTATTCTCTCAACAGCCTTGTCAAAGAGGGTGGAGGAGCGAACCGAAGTTTGGAGCACACTTTTCGTTAGGGTGGGAAACTGGCTCTAAAAGCTCAAAGCATAAGGATGCAGAAGCCAGTGGAAACCACTGCATTAAAATACATATAACGTTTATCCACAGGGTATGTGGCCTGTAATTGGAAAAGTGTCATGATCTCTCCACTGATAAGAGATTCCGGACAAGTCCCATATCCGCCAACTCCGGAAGGGGACTGGCAAGGGGGAGGTGACCATGAGAGAAGGCTAAATGACTAACGAAAGGATAACGTTCCACGAGTCGGGGAGTGAAATGTCAGACGTTTGAACGTGTTTGAGAAGCTTCAAATATGTAAAGGAAAATGCTAATATAATGGGGGTCAGTGGAATGAAATGGAAGGAAGACAAGGATTTCTGGTCAGATGAGTATAGGCTAATATCAACCTCAGCAGAAAATGGTATAACGGGAGCAGGAGTCGTTACGAATAGGAAGATATGGCAGGTAGTGTGTTAGTGTGAACAGTTCAGCCATAGGATTGTTCTTATCAGAATCGGCAGCAAACCAATACCGACAACGATAGTTCAGATATACATGCCAACGATACATGCCAACGTCACAAGCAGAGTATCAATATATGGAGAATGTATATGAGAATATTAAACAGGCGATTAAGTACGGAAAGGTAGAAGAAAATCTAGTAGCCATGGAGGATTGGAAAACGGTTGTAGAGTAAGGAGTGGAAGAAAGATATGGTGTAAGGGAGAAGAACGAATAACTGAATTCTGTAATAAATTTCAGATGGTCATAGCGAATACTCGGCTCATACTCACAAGAGGAGGAGATATAGTCAGAAAAGAGACGATTTCATTTAGAATACATCGTGCTGAGGCAGGTATTGCGAAATGAGACATTGGATTGTAAGATCTACTCAGGGGAGATAAACACTAAGATCAAAATTAGACGAAGATGAAGAATAGCCTGAAGTTTAATACTAGCCAAGACGAATCACTTAGCAAAGAAGTTTGATACTTAACCCTAAGGAATCAAGAAATACGCATCTAGCTCTCTGAAGCTGTGTATGCTGCGATAACGAATAGCTCAGTAGGCAGTTCAGATGAAAAGGTATTGATATTTCTAAAAAGGCAACTACAGAAGTTAGTAAGACAAACGTAGCCACAAGGAAGATAATTGCGAAGAAACCATGGGTAACAGAAGCAATAATTCTTGTGATCGACAAAAAAAGACAGTCAAAAAAACTCAGGACAATTAAAGAATATGGAAATACAAGTTACTTAGGGATGAAAGGAACAGGAAGTGCAGGGGTGCTAAGGCGAAATAGATACATGGAAACGTTAAGAAATCGAATAAGGAATGATTGTTGGAAGCACTCACTCGGCAATCAGAAAAGTCAGAAAGTCTTTGGTGAAATTAAGAGTAAGGGGAGTAATATTATGAGCGCAAAGTGACCTCCACTGTTAAACGCAGAGGAGAGAGTGGATAGGTGGGATGAGTATACCGAGGCCCTTTATGAGGAGGAGGCTTATGAAGTGATAGAAAGGAAGTAGGAGTTGACAGGGAAGAGATATGGGATCCAGTATTAGAATTTAGAAGGGCTAGGAAGACTTAAAAATCAAATAAAGCAGAAGGAATAGATAACATTCCATCGAAATTTCTAAAATCATTCGTGGAACTGGCAGCAAAACGATTATTCAGGAAGGTGTGTAGAGTGTATGAGACTGGCAATACACTATGAGACTTTCGAAGAAACATCATCCATACGGTTCCCCAGATAGCAAAAGCCGACAAGTGCGAAAATTACAGCTCAATCATCTTAACTGCTCATGCACCCAAGTTGCTGATAAGAATAATATACATAAGAATGGAAAAAACATTTAGAATCTGTCAGTTTAGATTTATGAAAAGTAAAGGCAATGGGGGAAGGGAGAAATTCTGACGTTGTGGTTAGTGTTGTAACCGCGACCGGAACGGTCACGGGGTTGCCGTGATGGAAAGCGCGGCAGGAACAATGGAGCGGCTTGCAAACAACAACACAAATGGGAAAGGACGGACATGAACAACGAAGGACAACCAAGCGGGACCTTACGAACAACAACACGCAACAAGCAACCGAGTCACAAGAAAACCCCACGAATCAACCACGTCCACTAATACACGGAACAAAGTAACGTAAACACGTTGCCGGTAGGCGAGATGTCGATAGACGCAAGCAAAGGTCTGAGTGGCTCTGCGAGAGGCAGGCGCCCTAATACATGATCGGGGACGTCACTATTGGCCGCTGGGACCACGTGTTCCACCATGGCGCCCTCACATTATACGTGGGCCAGGAGCCGCGCGCCGCCACGGCTTACGGCACAACGGTGCAGAGACCTCTAGGGGTCTTCGACGTTCACGCCGTCTGGCGCGGATTCAAAACCCTCGGCTCGCGGTACCAGAGTTAGTAATGAAAGCTTGACTGAAGAAAAATCAAGATACGTTCATAGGATTTGTCTATGCGGGAATAAGCGTCCGACAAAGTGAAATGGTGCAGATTGTTCGAATTTCTGATTAAAAATATGGGTAAGCGACAGGGAAATATCGGTATTACGCAATACACACAAGAACCAAGAAGGAACAATAAGAGTGGATGACCAAGAACGAGGCCTCCGATTAAAAAGGGTGTAAGACAAGGATGCAGTTTCTCGCCCCCTCTGTTCAGTCAATAAGTCGAAGAAGCAATGACGGAAACAAGAGGAATATTCAAGAGAGAAATAAAATTCGAGGTGACAGTGTATCAATGTTAAGATTCAATGACGACATTGCTGTCCCCAGTGAATGTGAAGAGGAATTAATGAAACTGTTGAATGGAGAGAACAGTCCAATGAGTACAGAACATGGATCGAGAGTAAATCGAAGAAAGGTGAAAATAATGAAATGGTTCAAATGGCTCTGAGCACTAAGGGACTCAACTGCTGAGGTCATTAGTCCCCTAGAACTTAGAACTAGTTAAACCTAACTAACCTAAGGACATCACAAACATCCATGCCCCAGGCAGGATTCGAACCTGCGACCGTAGCGGTCTTGCGGTGCCAGACTGCAGCGCCTTTAACCGCACGGCCACTTCGGCCGGCGAAAATAATGAGAAGTAGCAGAAAGGAGAACAGCGACTAACTTAACATCGTAATTGGCGATCACCAAGTAGATAAGGTTAAGGAATTGTGCCACCCTGGCAGGAAAATAATCCATGACGGACAGAACAAGTAGGACATCAAAAGCAGACTAGCAATTGGCAAAAAGGGCATTCCTGGCCAAGAGACATCTGCTGATATCAAACATAAGTCGCAATTTGTAGAAGATATATGTGAGAATGTACATTTGGAGTACAGCATTGTATGGAAGTGGGATATGGACAGTGGGAAAACCGGTACGAAAGAGAATCGAAGCGTTTCAGGTGTGGTGCTATAAAAGAACGTTGAAAATTACTTGGTCTGATAAGGTCAGAAGTCTGATGACTCAAAAATATTTCATTGTGTATTGTGGTGGCAAGTGTTGCTCACATTGCTGCTGCCAGAGCCGTATGTTGAACACGATGGCCTTCGCTCTCGGTAATGCCACGTGGCCATATGGAAACCTGCCTTCTAGCGGCCGTACATTTTCATCACTATCGCTGCCAGCAGTCATGTGCTGTGGCTACATTCCTGCCAATTCTTTTTGCATCATCCCGTAGCCTTACAAGTCGACCTCGTTGAAGCTCAGTGCCGTGTTGACAATGGCGTTTTGGTCACCTTAAAGATATTCTTGACAACAGCAACTCACCACGTGCAGTGTCAAAAGGAACTAACGCTCCGAACGCTACAGCATGTATTTAAAGTAAACCTGATTTACATTCTCATGTTGCGCAACTTAGTACACGTTTTTCTTATTGATTATTGAAGACAGTGTACTGAGTAACATTACATCACAATTCTTATTTCACCCTGGGCAGCAGGTCATGTGTTGAAGTATGGAATGACGAACGCAAAACGCTCAGTCTATACTGGCAGGCACAGTCCACTTAGTTGTGCAGCGACAACCGTACAGAAAACATCAGGTAGTAAAGGTAGTAAATTTACATCAAGAAAGGAAGAATGAATTGGATGTTGGTGTTAATAACGATCACCCTCCTTTACCTCCTCTGCATTACTACAGATGACGTGTCACTGGGCACATTTGTTCTGTGCGTGCAGTACACGTGAGGCACCTAGTTGTTTCCACTGCACTGTTGGAATACGAAGGTTCTGTTATGGTACACTAACCTGCTGTCTTCAAGTTGATGTCCCCAGCGCAGAAAACAACACGCAGGTTGTAGGTTCTGTATCATGAGGCTGAAACTGACTTTTAGCGATGTTCTGTTCTGAAATAATGTATCACTTCTTTGGGATGCCACTCGCGTATTTTAATATAGCCACACGAGAAGAGTGCATGATCTTAACACAACATCTTCTGATACAGCAAAGTACATGATCAAAAACAATGTTTACGAAAATGTATCTTTACACTATTTGTAGCAAGTGTCTGTGCATCATGACTACTGGGGTGAATCTTTTAATACTGAATACTGGCAATCACATCCTGCCGCAACAACATGACTGTACATCTCGACTGCCTAATCCAGAGTGACGAACAGGAACTTAAACAAAAATTGGAAACACATCCTACGACAGACAACATGTCTGTTCTTCTCGACTGCCTAATCCAGAGTGACGAACAGCCCGAAACACTTCGCGCGCCATACCAGAAAAGGCGTGATCCGAACGCTTCCGAAGTGCTTCGTCTGCAGTTTCGTCAGTCTTTTGTTTCTGATTTCTGTTTTTAATAGTTCTAAAATGACTGATTTATAGTCAGTTGTTGAGAGATACTTATATTAAAAAGTGAAGTCATTACAATGAGTAGTTTAACTAATAATAATAAGTATACTTTAACTTTTTGGAGCCCTTGCTCCGAACACAGCAACCAATCACAGAGCAGTAGCATGATGCAGGCGGTCTTTCTCACGGGAATGGTACCGAATCTAATATCTGTCACAGGTACCTCACACCACATTTCGACGTCTATATACTTCTTGCATCTCCATTGCTCTGGGAACACCTTCTTGGAGCCTAATATGATGCTGGAAGTCTGTTAGATGCAGTGAAATAACAACACACGAAACTGTACACAAATCAGATGGAAAGTTCAAGAGGAGAGGAATTTGTGGCAGGCCGCATCAAACCAATCAGAAGACCGATGACCCCCAAAAAATACTATCATTGACTCGGCATCACGTGACCAGCTTTGCGGTTACGAATTCAAGTGTTCTTATCCTTACGAACGTGTCAGTCTTATTCGACCAAATCTTATATAAGTATTAATCGCAGTACGATCGTAACTGTTCAGACAGTAAGCTCAAAACCACAGCTAAAACTGTGGGCGTGAATCAACGTCTTCTCGACAAACGCCCACAGCAAGTCTCGGCGGCAGGTGAGCACTCCCTCTTCCTGCGAGCTCCCCAGGGCCAGAGACGCCGCCTGCCTCCTGACGGAATCGCGGCGGCGCGTCTCCTGACAGCTTTACGACGCCGGCCGCGGCGCGGCGCTGGCGGCGCCGTATTTCGGAGCGCGCGTGCGCCCGCCACCGCGGGGGCGGCTGGGGGCGGCGCCACCCATCGCTCAACCGAGCGCGCCTTTTTACTGCCTGCAGCGCCGGTACTTGCGATGACGTAGCACACCTGCCCGAGCGCAGGGGCCAACATTTCCCGGCCTGCCGAGCCGCTGCATGTTTCACGAGATGCCACCCCGACAACGTCCGGGCCACTGTATGCCGTTAACCATATATCGCGGACTCCGCTGTCGTTAATAGCGCACTTGCATAAAGAAGTGGATTGTGTCCACGCCTCTCTCCCCGCCGTGTGAGATTAAAATTCCCGATGTTGTTTTTTTTCGTTTGTCCACTGTAGTGTCTCATAATAAATTTCATATCATCCTCATGAATTCCTTATGCAGAATATCTATATGTAGACATATTTTAAATTAAGGACCACCGACGCTTTTTTCTCTCCGTACGTGAAGGCTTATCTCAGGTACTACTGTAGGGATATTGATGCGGTTTTCATAAAAGAAGCACTAACTTATGCTACAAGATTATGTATAATATATCGCCACTCTAGCGAACATCAGTCGTAGATCCCTACTGCTACGCGTGCGTAAATTTTGCAAAAGTTATGAAAAAATTTTGATCTTGAAATTAATATTAAAATAAAGACGAATAATTGTAGCAAGTAAATAGAAATTTTGAAGAGCACCTGACAAGAGAAACAAAAGAGAAATTGTTGGAAAATTTTAGCTGTTTCGGGTCCTTAATTACAGTAGACAAGGTCGAGTCTGTGGAATAGCGGTAAAAGTGCGTGTCTCGACTGGAATTTCCGGAGTAACCTACGGTCTGCTGATTGTATTTCTAGAAAAAAATCCGCCATTTTAATATAAATTTATATTAATTTATATTGTACACACATGTTGTCGGCTTTGTAGCTATTCCAAGAGTAATTTGAAACCTCAGATGATGAGACTTGCTTATTATACGCTGTCCATTCACATTAATGCGACCACCTGTCGGTAGATGGAATAATGACACTTTGCAGCAAGGCCCACTGCAAGATGTGCAGGAAGACAGTCATTGAGGTTATGGATGGTACCGACATTGATGTGAAGCCATGCTGACTCCAGCACCCTGGCCAGCGGCGCGTGGTTTCACAGTTGAGGATCTAGACGAAGAGCCCCATCAAGGTGGTCCCGCACTTTTCGATTGTGTTTGAATTCGGGTGATTTTGGGGCCCGGGGGCACGGTAGTTTCATCCTGGCGTTCTTCGTACCACGCACCTACACTGCAAGCTGCGTGACACGTTGCGGTGTCCTGTTGGAAGATGTCCATCGCGTGGAGCACAAACAAACTGCATTTAGTGGTGGTCATTGCCCCCAAAGATAAATGCATACTTCTGTTGACCCATTGTGCCTTCCAGAACGACGACATCATCCAGGGAATGCACTCCGGCCAGGAACCTCCAAATGTCTGTCACGAGATGTTTCACGTCTTACCAGCCAATAGCCATCTGTCCGCTGGAACATAAAACGTGACTCATCTGAACAGTCATTGTGGGGACACTGCTGGTAGCGCCCTATTTCATCTGGGTGGTCAGCTGCTCAACATTTGCAGCCCTGTTCGTCGTTACAATTTACACTTCTCTGCAGCCGTCGTCCACCCTTGTCATTTACAACAGTAGTTTCGGCGGCAGTTTTGGATAGCGCCATTTTGCCATGCACGGTATACTTTAACCACGGTAGCATGGGAACAGTTTATAAACTTGGCCGTTTCCGAAATGGTTCCATCTTTGACCGGTGGTCTGGCCACGGCACTAGATTAGTCACGATTCCACATCCAGGTTGGTACCTTCCATAACCTCAATTGCTCTCTCACTGCACATCTCGCATTTCAGGACTGTAATTCCCTGGCTAGTCTCTTTTGCAGTCAGACTGGGCATTACTGTTTCTTTGGAATTCCGTTGCGTTTTGGTGGAAGGGTAATAAAGAAATGCATATTGAGCTTTCTTACCAAATCTACACTGGCATACCAGTTACCAGTATATCGGTACATAATGTGCCTATTGTTGAATACACAAATTCATCAAAATATTTGTCGCTTCGTTCTTTTATCCATGAATTACCTTACGATTATCAGTTCGAAAACCGTAGTTTTATTCATTATCGCAGGCCATACTAGTGTCTATGTGCAGTGCGAACGTAACCGCCCTTTGGAGGCAGTTCGATGTCGATAATTCGCGCATGTAGTCTCTGATTTGGCTGGGCGGAGCCTGTGACTTACGCCGGAAGACGGCAGTTTTAGCCACTGAGTAGCGTATTTATGCTCCGTTCATCATAAGAATAAACCTCATGTAAACATTACACTATATATATTCGCCCATGTATGCTGCAACCTCGTTGGATTTCGTTTCATGTGGAGAGGAAGCCAAGATGCCTCGAGTGCAGTCAAGTACGATAGTGAGGATACGTTTTATGTTGTGCATTACGCGTACATCGACTCAACGATGATAAGGGGCAACATGTAACTTGGACAGCACTGGCCAGGCAAGTGATCCACCTAATCTGCAGTGATGTGGAAGTTGAGGTAATGACGAATGTAATTTAATTTTTGAACAGAAGGGAATAATATATGGCTAAACTCAGACGGAAAACAACATGCTCTCGATCTTGGCGAACATAGTATTGTAATTAAAAACAAGAGCGATGAAAATTCCTGACTTTAACAAGGGTAATTTTTCGGCATGAGTTGTGTGGCGTAAGAGCGCACTGCTGATTTTCCCTGCAGTTAAATATTTGAAGACACTGAAGGTTTTACAATCAGTCGTCTGGTAACCTCTGAACTTCTTCTATATCGGACTCCGAGGAATACGGTACGTTTCAGTACTGCTCCGGTGCCCTGCCCACCCGGCTAGCCTAGCGGTCTAAGGCGCTGCTTCTCGAGCGGGAAGGCGTGCTGTTTCCCGGCACGAATCCACCCTTCGGATTACTGTCGAGGTCCTGTGTGCCGGCCAGAATGTGAGTGGTTTTTAAGGTGTTTTTCCATCTGCCTCGGCGAATGCGGGCTGGTTCCCCTTATTCCGCCTCAGTTACACTAAGACGGCGATTGCTGCAGAAACACTGTAAATACTGTCTCCACGTACGCGTACAACATATTTACTCTACCACCGCATAATAACCCTGGCTTCGGTGTGGAGCGGCGCACTGCGGTGGCTTGTTGTGGGGTTGTGAACCACTGAAGGCTACAGCGGGACGAAGCCTCTTCGTCGTTTCTAGGTCCCCGGTTCAGTACACACAATACACAACACACACTACTACGTTGATACACTGATAACGAAGCAATCAGCAACGGAATCCCTAGCCACCAAAAAATTTGTATTTCCTCTTCCTCTTTTATGACGTCTGTTCTGCTTTTTGCTATTAGGCAGTGATGTTCAAATGGCTCTGAGCACTATGGGACTTAACTTCCGTGGTCATCAGTCCCCTAGAACTTAGAACTACTTAAACCTAACTAACCTAAGGACACTTTTTTTTTCACTTGCCGCCCTGATTTTACGACCCACCACCTAAGTGCTTAAGGTGGGTCTATTTTGACCACTTGGCCGCTACGACCGGTGTGCGGACACTGATGTAGTTGATGAAACTCACACCAGTTCCCGCATCCAGTCGCACCGTTGCCTGTGTCCCGCCACGTGGATGCGGGTCTGTGCTTTTTTTTTTTTTTTTTTTTCTTATTTCTTTCTTTACTTTGGCAGCTTTCCCAAAACCGATTTAACAAAATTTTTACAAAAATTAATTTTGAATTGGAAGAAGGAAATACAAGGAATAGTTTAGTCTGAAGAGGAGAAAAGACGATAGGGAAGGAAGAGATGATAGTCCCACCACCGTAGGGGACTGAGGATGAGCGCCTTGGGATTTATCTTCAAGCCTCTGATCCTCAGTCCCCTAACCTTAGCCTAGGAAGTTCTATTCTATTCTATTTATGGCGTTTGATATCTCTATTTATGTTCTATCTGGTTACTTGTATACAGGTTTAGAGTGCCGTGGTAGCTGATGGCAATTGCGACGGTGCGCCGACACTGTTTATGTCTAATTTTATACATTGATCTATTGTCGGTTTTAGGTCTACTTATGTAAGTCTATTGCATGTCAGTTGTTTTATATTGAGACTTAGTTTAGTTCTTCCACACTATGGTGTCTGTCTGGGTGCTGCATATAGGTTTATTGTCTGTGTGGTCTTCTGTTCCTGTACTCTTTGTGGCATTCGTCAGAAATTTTGTCTGTTAGTGCGTTCAGTATGTCCCAAAGTTCAGGTGTTCTGATCGCATCGTATATGTGTTCCTCTGTCTGTAGGTGTTGTATCCCAGGTGTGTTCCTGTGCTGTCTGTATTTCCCGCAGAATAGGATTGTGTGTTCGGGGTTCCCATACCTCCACATGTACACGTTGATGTGTCTCTAAGACTCACGCGATTTAAGTGCGTGGGATAAGGTCCGTGGCCAGTCAAGAAATGCACCATGCCGCGGCTAGGATCGGCATGTTTCATTCTTAATCTTTCCGTTATGTTCGGAAAAAATGTATAGACTCTCCGTCCCTTATCACTTGTGCCCCATTCCTGTTGCCATATGTCGATTTTCCATTTTTTGAGGTCCCGCTTATTGTTCAGCGGGGAACCAGTCAATATGTAAACCTGGTCTAGTCTACCCATCTTTAACCAGTACAGAGCGGCCCGATATTTGATTGTGATATCTATCGGGAAGATTCCTAGCACGACGCACAGTGCTTCAACTGATGTAGTGCCGAAGGATCCCGATAGTCGCAGAAGGACGCTTCTCTGCCCTCGCCTAACCGCTGTTCTGTTTGTGACGAGGTTGAGTCTGTGCGCCCATGTACTGGCCGCAAAGCTTAGCACTGATTCGAAGAGTGCGCAGTGGTAAGTTCGTGTGACTGACAGAGGAAGTCTGTATTGTCCTGAATTAATCCTTGCCAGTTTATGTAGTAATTTTTCTGCCTTGTTTGTTGTTATTCTGATATGTTCATGGAAGTTCAGCTTCTCATCTATGTATACGCCCAAGCAGCGGGTTACCGTCATTCTCTTTATGTTGTTGTTCTGTATTTTAATAGATGGATTGCGTCTGAGTTGCCCTTTGAGCAGTGTGTATGTTGTTGCCCGCTATCTTGAGCTTGTTTGTGTTGCACCATTGTGTTATTGTTTGCAGTGTGCCACTCGCCTTCTCCTCTAGCTGGGCTCTTGTATTTGCTGAGATAACCACCAATAGGTCATCTGCATAGGCGACAGCACCGTCTGTCCTCATATCCTCCTCCAGCAGTTGCAGGAGAGGTTCAAAAATTATGTCCCAGAAGATGGGTCCACAGATCGATCCCTGCGGACATCCCTTGGTAATTTTCCTTATTACCTTCCGGTTGCCCACGCGCCATTCCACTATTCTGTCTCTGCAGTAGTCTAAAAGACTGTTGTATAGGGCTGCGGGTACTTCCATCTGGCGTAACCTCAGAAACAGTGCTGGCCACCACAGGTTGTCAAATGCTCCTGCGATGTCTATCATGATTGCCAAAGAGTATGTTTTATCTGTGTTTTGTGTAATTTCTAAAGCTCTGTTTATTGCATCATCGATGCTTTTCCCTTTCCGAAATCCAAACTGGTGGGGATTCATTCCAAGTAGGGTTCTGTGAGCCTGCAAGCGGTCACACAGTAGCCTCTCTTGGATTTTTGCCATGGTGTTTATGAGGCATATTGGTCTGTAGGATTTCGGATCTGATTGGTCTCTGTCTGATGATTTTCGTATGATGACTGCATTTGAGGTTTTCCAGACTGTCGGTACACGGCCTAGCCTTAAGGCGTCGTTTAGTAGTTCTGTTAAGTATGGGGTGATCTGTGGTGCTAGCCTCTTAAGCACTTCTGCATGGATCCTGTCGGGTCCAGGTGCTTTTTTATTCTTTAGCTCTCTTATCGTTACCGCAACTTCCTCGTGCGCAAAGGGACAGGTGACGGCGTCGGTGTTATACTGTTCATGAAGTTCTTGTCTGAGTGTGATCTGTTCCTGTGTGTCTGAGTCTGTGGCATCTTCCGGGAGGAGTTTGTTCAGCAGATATTGTGCTGTGTTTCTCCATCCCACTGTCATTGTGCCGTCATCCTGCCGTAGCGTGCTTAATGCCAATGGGGTCTTTATTTTTTCTGTCAGGATCTTGTATTGTTCCCCCCAGATAGTCTGTTGTGTGTGTGTGGTCAAGTAGCTCTCCCAATGTTGTTTCCTGGTCTGAAATAATGTCTTTTTGAAGAGTTCTTTGGCTTCCCTATATGCAGCTAGTCTTAGTAGTTTGTCTCTTTGTATCCATGTCCTCTGGTATAGTTTTCGTTTCCTTGTCATGTCACGTTTGAGTCTGGTTAATTCGTCTGACCATGGTGTTTCCCGTTGTTTGCTGTGTGTGTGCGTAGGTATTGCTGTTTCTTGTGCTGTTTGGATGATTTGTGTCAGTTTGTGTGCCCTTTAGTCCACGCTTCCCTGTATGTTGTATATATTCTCATTTTGAACAATTTGTTGTAGTCTGTCCCAATTCGCTCTTTTAAAGTTGAAGTGTGTTGTATTGTGTGTGGTGCGATAATTGTTTGTTCAAAATGGCTCTGAGCACTATGGGGACTTAACATCTTAGGTCATCAGTCCCCTAGAACTTAGAACTACTTAAACCTAACTAACCTAAGGACATCACACACATCCATGCCCGAGGCAGGATTCGAACCTGCGACCGTAGCAGCCCCGCGGTTCCGGACTGCAGCGCTAGAACCGCACGGCCACCGCGGCCGGCAATTGTTTGTTGTGAGACTTATTTCTATTATGTTGTGATCACTTGTGGTCAGAGAGTCGTGTATGGTCCATCTTTGAAGTCGTCCTAATGTTCTGTCATTCGCCAGAGTAATATCGATTTTGGTGGCAGATCCGCCTGCACCTCTGTATGTAGGTGTAGGTCCGTCTTCATTTATAATATGTAGTTGTGTCTCCTGTATGACGTCGTTGACTTTCCGTCCTCTGTCGTCCGTTCTGTCCGAGTGCCATAGTGTGGATTTAGCGTTGATATCTGCACATATAATTAGGTTCTTATTTCTAGAGTACTCATCAATGTCTTGTATCATATGTAGGTATGGCTCTATGTCGTCACTGTACTGTGCGTATAGTGATGAGACCACCCATGTGTCTCGACCCTTAGTTATTTCTGCCGTGGCCAGATGACTGTTACATAGCTGCGTAATCTTAGTGATATTTAAAGTTTTGTTGAGGACAACTATGGCAGCCTTGTAGTTTCGTCTGTCTGAGATTGTGACAGCGTCCCAGGGTAGGTTAGTTAAGTTTCCCTGGGTTGTCACATAAGGTTCTTGCAGGCAAAGAATATCCGCCTGCAAGTCCAGAGCTACTCGCGGCAGTTCTGCACTAACGAGTGTGCTTCTATTAGCATTAAGTTGTATTATTTTCATGGGTGTTTCACATGAAGGTAGAATTTGTGTCCTGTTTGCGAGTAGTCAAAGTCAGTTCTGCCATGTGCCCTCACTTGGTCCTTGTACACTTGGTGTGGGTTATATGTTTCCCCCCTCCGACTACACGCTAGTATGACTAATTTTTCTAGCTCTGCTGGGTCTGTAGGTATGTTTGCGGTCTTTAAAGTCATTCTGTCAGATTGTTCAGTGGTCGGGAAGCATACATAGCTGCCTAGTGGGTGAAGTAGTCTGGTTAGCAGTCTTTGTGCTGTGATGAAAGTATCCTTATATTCTAGCCTACTTAGTCTTAAGTTTAGTTCTACATTGTTGCAGTCAGCATGCCATGGTGTTTGGCCGACTTTTCCCTTCTGCTCTTTTTCTACATATGGGATGATTCCGCTATATTTATCTCGAAGTGCAGATGTCACCGGTGTGGTGTCTTGTTCCGTCTTCGATGGTGGTGAGGCTGATGAGCTGCTACCTGCGGCTCTTCTTCTTTCACCTTTACTTTTTCTTATGTTTACACTACCTATTGCACTGTCGTCACCTTTCTTTTTGCTATCACTATTTGTACACTCATCGTCACTATCGTGATCACCCGTAAGTAGGTTTGTGTCAAGGACTACTACCTTTTTCTTATATGTCTCGTTACATCCGGTCATCTGTTGTGTTTCATTATGTTGTTGAGGTGTTATGCGTTGTTGTGTATGATCTGCAGGGTTAATTATCCCTCCAGATACAAAATTCACTGGTTTTATATATCCTATACATCTTTTTGTATTATACCTTTTTGGTGTGTTGTCGTTTATTCTTTCTTCGCTGCTAGCTTTGGCATAGTCAGGTGTTGGGTGAGATTTCTGTGTATTGTCCATTTGTTCGTTTTCCGTGTGTTTGTTTAGGTTTACAGACTTGTCTGTGTTCGTGTTTGTTTGTGTGCTATTGTTTTGTATTTGATCGGTGTTGCTGTGTGCATTGTATAGCACTTCAAATTCCAGCTCGTCAATTCTCGCCTGCAGCGATTGCTGGTAGCTGACCCAGTATTGCATCTGTTTTTTAAGTTGTTTGGCTATGTTATAATGTATAGCTTCTATTAAGTACCATGTCGTCGATGAAGTCCATGGTATTTATATAACTGTCATGTAATGCGTGCATGCCTTGAAGAGATGGAATATCGTCTGTGTGTGTGGGGTGAGTGGGAAGCAGTCCCATCTGCCTGCGCCAGCTTATAGCTCTTTGGTGGTTTCGATTAATGGTCGATGGTGATTTATAGTTCGTTTTTTGCATTCTTGATTGGGGCAGTGTTGGGCTGCTTTCATTCTCCATAATCGAAGCTCTGTAGCAGTCGATCTTGGAGGAATTTATGTGTTTGACAATCAAGACCTCTTCGTCTGGCACACAATTTGCCTCGGATTCTGCAGGGGATGTAGATGTCTTGTTCTGCTAGTTTGCACTGATTTCTTATGTGGCCCTTCCCTTTGCAATTGGAGCACGTGATTTCGGTGTCTTTACACTGCTTTGTGGTGTGTCCAATATCACAGCACTTGTAGCAGGTGGGGACTTGGGCGAAATTTTTGACAGTTAGAGACTGGAAATCTATATAGACTCTATCCCGTTTTGTCAAAATTTTGTACAGATTCGGCGTGACTTCAATTACTTGATGATTGTATCCCCGCCCTCTTGGTCCTGTTCGGAATTTGATTTTTGTCTCTTTCAGGAAAGCCTCTTTCTCAACTTCCTCACTAAGGTTCAGTTCATAGAGGCTTTCAAGAAAGTCTTTGTCGCTGATTGTGTCTGGCACGTGGTGTATGATCACTAGCGGTCATCTCTTCCGTGGTGGCTCGCACTTGATTGTGTTAATGTTCTTTGCTGACTCGAGCAGTTTTTTACAGTCGTCCTGTGTTGCAGTCTCAACTATGACAGCTGTTGCTGTAGTTTTGACCTAAGGACATCACACACATCCATGCCCGAGGCAGGATTCGAACCTGCGACCGGAGCGGTCACGCGGTTCCAGACTGAAGCGCCCAGACCGCACGGCTACACCGGCCGGCGGCAGTGATGTGTCACAAAGCTTCTGGATTATAATAATTCCAGTATGACTGTTATTTCTCCCAAAAATCCAATAATTTGGCTCCAGATGATTTCTATTTGGTTCAGATTGCAACTGTAAAAATGCAGCTTTTGTACAGGGTATTCGACGCCGTGAAAATTATTGTTTTCCATGCTTCTACGACGCTTATCGCTCTGGCTTGCGTGAAACCACATCTCTCACACAAAACAATGGACATACTCAAATAAAGAGTATTTGATTTTCCATTTTATTCCAAAAAATTTAGTTCTGTAATATTTTCTTAACTTCAACAATCTTTAACAACCTTTTATAAATTATCGATAATTAATAATGTATATTTGCAATGAAAACCAGAATTTTGCGTGCAATACGTAACTAGAAACTAGAAGATGTGCATTTCTCAAGAAAAATGATGGTTCAGTATCAGTTAATCAACATATATTTGATGAGTTTCATGTTTAAATGATTTATGCGTTCAAACCGAACAAAAAAATTAATACACTGAGTTTCGAACTGCCACCCGCCCGTACGCATGTTCATCGATCTAGGAAGCTGCTGTTTACACCACGTGTACTATCGAGACAGTTTTGTAACATTTATAGATACTGTTCCTCGAAACACCTCAAAGCTGATTTTTCTAGGTATTCTCGTGAAACATATTAAGAATAACTTGTTTCTTGTCATTAACACTGTTCCATGCGAGTGTGTTAAAACACACAATCACACAAGCAAGAATCAAAAACTCAAGGTTTTAACGAAAGACGTCCTATGATTTAATTTAGATCGGCTGAAGGGCGCATCGAAAATCCAAGGCACAAGGCCTAAGCAAGGAGCTGAGGTAGAGGAGTTATTCTGGAGGTTTCACTTCTCCAGAACAATTTTTTTTTATCTTCAATATAAAGAGGCTGAAAGCCTTAGCTTAAATTTTTCCCATAGAACTCGGCTGAAGGCCTCGCATGAAATCAAGAACAGTGTTACTGCTTAAGGCCGAGACAAAGATTTCCAGAGATTAATCTAAATAGACTGAAAACTCAGCTGAAAGCCGCATATGAACAAAACAATTTAACGGCCTAAGGCCTACCAAGAACAGCTTTCAATTTGAAAAGGCTGAAGGCCTTATCTTAAAATATTTCGTGTAAAACTCGGCTGAAGGCCACACACCATACAGAAAACAATTTTACAGCTTAAGGTCCAAAGAGAAGAGCTTCTAAATTTCAACTAAAATACGCTAAAGGCTTTATCCTAAAATGCTTCACATAACTCTCGGATGACGGCCACATACGAAAACCAAATAATCTCACGGCTTAAAGCTCAGACAAAGAAATTTCCAATTTTCAATTTAAGCTGGAAAACTCGGCTGAAGGCCACATAACTTGAAACCAATTTACGGCTTAAGGCTTAGGCACAAGGGATTTTCAATTTTAATTTTGAAAGGCTGAAACTCGGCTGAAGGCCACATACCAAACAGAAACAATTTTTTATGGCTTAAGGCCTAAGAAGAAAAGCCTTGCAATTTCAATAAGCTAAAACTCGGCTGAAGGTCACACAGAGTACTTAAGAGTAAAAAGGAAATCACCATGTAAGACACAAGGAGCGGCGCTCAGAAGGTTCGAAGAATCGGACTGGGAAGGTCACACTAACGCAGGTTTAGGTGATACAGGCAGCCACACCGACAACCTTTTAATTGGAAGGCAACCCAACCAAAGCCTAACCGAGGAACCAACCAACAAGAGTAATGCTGCTCCACCCAACCAGAAAAACGGTAACAAAATGTTAATAGCACAACGTTCTGGATGCTGGTGCCCAATCCAGCCAGGTCAGATTAAACGCCGAAAACCACCAACAACACCTCAGCTGTCGATCTACACGCCATGCTGGACAGCGTCAACACGACGAGGAAAATACACTGCCCAAAACTACGTCAACGACCAGGGCAGGTCACCGGAACGTCAACGGCCACAAGGCAAAAGATACAGCTGGTACACTTCATTAGTGAAGGAACGAATTAAATTAAGTTAAACAGCACACAGGAAGACGGCTGCAATTCTAGCCGACTTCAATGCACACACATTGTTGCTCGCGGGAATCTCCCAGAAAGCGACAACCAGGATCAAACGAAGAGATGTGATAGCAGTTGAGGTTCGATTAGTAGGTTAAGTGAGCACTCAACTTTAGTGCCTAGGATCGGTCGGCGACGAAATTGGTAACCCTCACAAGAAGCACCTCACAATTCCAATCGCGCGTGCACACCGCCAGCGGCTCTGGCCTGACTATGCGCCACGGAGACTTCCTCGCTGCTCTGTCCCAAAACAACCGACTGCAACTCACAGCACACCCGGCAAATATATCCACCACACAAAAGATAGTACAGCAGTACTAGTATCGATACACGCTACTGCTGCCACTGACGGAGAGAAGACACCAATGTTATGGTGGTAACCGAAGAAGAAATAAGACACCACTGGACTGCAATTAATGATAAAAAACAAGGCATGACGCGAGCCAGCCATTGCTCAGAGGTGTTTTACGCATTTTATCACATCATTTGTTGCAGCCAGGAAATATTCGAAAGTACCCTTGAAGGTATGTGTGGGACACGTTGATAAAACATGAGTAACTGTCTGTCGTTCCGCACTAGTCACACAATGGTGATGCAGATTTGCCCAACTAGGAGAGAGTGTCTGTACATCGTCCACAGCCCGCTCTGGTCGAATTCAGAGGGAGTCCTGTGGATGCAAGGCAGTTTCAGGTATTGAAAAAGGACAGTTCTGTTGCAAGCTATGTATCCATTCGCAGATGGTAATGAAATCAGATGGTTCAAATGACTCTGAGCACTATGGGACTTAACTCTGAGGTCATCAGTCGCCTAGAACTTAGAGCAACTTAAGCCTAACTAAGCTAAGGACATCACACGAATCCATGCCCGAGGCAAGATTCAAACCTACGACCATAGCCGTCGCGCATTTCCAGACTGAAGCGCCTAGAACCGCTCAGCCACTCCGGGCGGCACGGTAATGAAATCAGTCTCCATGAGACTCCTGAGTGAGACAAGAGTGGAGTGGCTTGATCTTGGCCTTTCTCGCTCCGCACTGAATACAGGGTTAACTATGGGAAGGGCGTTGTTATATGCAATCTTTAGGCATTCACGCGTAGCGCCCCCAACCTTCTGAAACAAGGATGTGTAATGTGGCTCAAGATAGGTAAGCGTTCATCGTATCGACTCACTAACAATGCGCTTGGTCTCGTTAAGTTGTACGTCTATCTTTTTTTACATGTCGGCTACTAAGCCAGACAGGAGCACAATACTCTTCCGCTACGTATACACCCGAGGAGTGTCTGCTGACGATCGGGAACGAGCGCCGCAGAATTTATGAAGAACGTTGTTTCTGCTTTTGAGCTTAGAAAACATTCAAGTACTCCTTAAGAGAAAGTTTTCTATCTAGCGTGGTCCCATGGGATTCTGGATGCATGTTATGATGCAGTTTGCCTTCCTCAAAAGACATTGACGTCTCTGAGTGCCAGTTTATTGGATAAATAAAAAATGAAACCTGTTCGGTTGTAACCCCATTTACGGAAATATTCACTTCATATGTTTAGATCAGAAAATAGGATTTCCTCAGTTGTTTCAAACGTTTTGTGTTAAGTACCTATTGGCCAGTTGTCCGTACAGAGAAACTTCCTGGATATATTGGGGGAATATCAGAGATATATAAATTAAACAAGTGAGGAGCAAGGACAGATCCCTGTGGTAAGCCATAATTCAGTACTTCTGGAGAGGTAGTGGCGTTTCCTGTAGTTTCTATAAATGTCCTTCCGCTAACAATTAGTCAATTAGTTTTGTTATCCGTCAGCATGGGATAAGTTGCAGTAATTCATAGAGCAGTTCATGCCTCCAACCAGTGTCATATGCTGCACTTACATCAATGAAAGCAATGGATGTTTTCTGCTTCATTTGGTATCCTGCTTCAGTCAATACTGTTAAAGATGACTTGATCACCAGCTACGTCCTAGACGGAAACCAGCTTGATCACTAGCAAGGTTCTGAAATATCACGGACTAATGTGATTGTACAGAATTCTTTCAAGGAACTTATAGATAGTTCTCAGTAGTGAAACTGGGTGATAGGTCTCAGGCTGGTCTCATGCCTTGCCAGACATTAGCGTTCTTATGATTTTTGATTGCTTGCTTCTTTGTGATACTGAAAAAGATATCATAATGTCCAGATATAATGTTCAAATTGTTCAAATGACTCTGAGCACTACTTAAACCTAACTAAGCTAAGGACATCACACACATCCGTGCCCGAAGTAGGATTCGAACCTGTGACCGTAGCAGTTGAGCGGTTCCAGACTGAAGCGCCTAGAACCGCTCCGCCAAACCGGCCGGCAGATATAATGTCAGAGAAGAAATGCTCCAGATATCTTTGTTCATAGTTCCCACTTTGCAGGAAGAAATTCTGGGTGGAGCCCATCTTTTCCCGATACATTTCCAGGTCTTAGAGTTTTAAGAGCTACAGTGATGGCTGTTCGCGTCCGCGACGTTCCACGAATGGTACTTGACCTCTAGATTGTGCTAAAGAAGAGTCACTTCATGACTACAGTCAAGAAGGAGAGGCAGCCAGATAATCTCAAAGGTCTCCTGGTTAAAATGGATTTTTCACAAGACATGGACTCATACGGTTCCTCTTAGGACTCTCCAGCTGCAAATACTGGAAAAAGAAGAAATTGGACGAAATCGATGGGCGTGGCAGCGAATCGTAAAACAATTCATGTTGTTCTGAGCTGAGAAATATGAATGTGCTGGCCCATTATCGCAAGTGGGTCCTTTCTTCTTCCGTTGATTGTATTGTTTTTCCTTCATTTTCTTGCCTAATTAGTTCAATATGCCCTCTGATCCGGCTTTTTGTTCAATGAAGTCTTAGAGAAGTATGCCTTGGCATTTAAAAATTTCTCCGGCGTCAGAGGCCGTTTTCACATTCATTGGTTCCATACAATTATTATAACTGTTGTATGGCTTCCGAAACATAATAAGGAATTCACGTCTTACCGATTGTGACAAGTACATGCAAAATGCCTTCTGTTCTCGCTTAAATTACTCCAAATACCACTTAGAAGGTGAAAGTCATATCAGGCTCCTGTCAGCAAAGGTATCACTCGTCGGGCAGACATCTTTTTCATTGCCAACTTGCCAGGTTTCATACCAGTAGTCGTTGTTATCGACAGTTCTATGGCCTTTGCTTCGTTTTAAATAATTATTTGTTAATTACGCTTTCAGGGATTTTGGCCGAGCCTCATCAGAAATTTATGTTCGACCATGTTTGATTTTGTTGATTCAATATGTAACTCTTGTCGCTGATGGTGGAGGGTCACAAGCTTTTCTATACAAAACACAAGGTGAGTCACTCAACGATATTGCCACTTTTACTTCTCATCTGAAAGTCATGCCGTTCGACATACTGTACTAATCTTCCTTTCAAATACACTGATAAACCAAAACATTACGACCACTGCCATCCGCGATGTTGGCTGCCTCCTGGTGGTGTTGCAGGCACATGACGCAATAAGGAAAAGATGTAAACTGAAGAGAGACGAGTGGGGAGTCATTAAGGTTAAGATAAGGGCCGCAAATGCGGAAATCCACTGATATAAGCGGTTTTGGCAAAGGGCACGTTGTTGTATCACTGGGATGGAAACGAGAATCTCTGAAAAGGTGAAGTTGACCGGCTGGTTGTGTACTACTGTCTTGAGCACATATGGAAAGTACTTGAAGGATAGTTGAATAACGCCTAGGCCTTATGGTACTGGACGACGACGTCTCTTCACAAAATATAGAGGTCGGAGGGCCCCTTCATCCTGTAAACGAGGACAGGTAGCATGTGTGGCAGATCTGACGGTAGAGTAGAATGCTGGTCCAGGCACAAGTTTTTCGGAGCGCACCGTTCAAAGACATTGTTGAACGCAGAGCTCAATATCACACGTGTTCCTACGTTGACCCAACGACATCGTCAGTTATGATTGCAATGGGCACCGCATCACTAAGTTTTCCACCTTGGATCGATAGAAATGTGTCGCATGTCAAATAAATCACATTTATTGTTACACCAGGTCAGAAGTATGCTGTGGGGTACATTGAGTTGGGCTTCCATGGGATCTGTGGTGCTAATCAAAGGTATCGTGACAGCAGTGAATTATGTGAACGTCACCACTGACCGCATGCATTGCATGATGCTTGAAGCCTCCCCCTACGGCGATGACCTTCCAGTAGGAAATGTGTCGGCGTTGCATAGTCAGAGGAGTGCTACAGTGGTTTGAGCGGTATTGTAGTTGACTCACATTGATGTCTTGGCCAGAAAAAGGAGGTAAACTTCCCCGATTCTAACCAATGGTTCATCAGCATTTCATTAGTTTTAAGAGAAATTCTGTAACATCCCACATCTAAATCGACATGTATACTACGCAAGCCACCTTACTTTTTGTGGCGGAGGATGTTTCCTGTACTACTACGTCCTTACCTATTTACATACTCCGCAAGACACAGTGTGGTGCACGGCGCAGGGTACCTCGTACCTTTCATGTTCCAACTGCAAATTTAGCGACGGGGAAACAGCTGTGAGTACGCTTTCGTACGAGCATTAATTTGTCTTGTTTTCGCCGCCTTGCGCCAGCTTATGACTAACGGCAGCAGAATCGTTGTGCAGTCAACTGCAAAATCCGGCTCTCTGAATTATCTCAGTAGTGTTTCATGAAAAGAATGTCTTCTCTCCCATCAGATTCCATGAAGCATGTCCGTAATACTCGCATATTGATCGAACTTACTGGTAAAATATCAAGCAGGTCGCCCCTTCAATGAAATGACCGCCTATAATCCTCCTTGATTCCCAACATTATAGGAGTACTCAAGAATCGGTCGCAGTAGTGTTCTATACGTTGTCGCCTTTGTTAATGAGCTGTACTTCCCTAAATTCGACTTCCCTACAATCGTCCTTGCGTCCTCGTTCAATTTCCTATCACCATGCAACGTAACGCCAGCTTTATAAAAGCAGAAGGATTAAAAATAAAACAATGAAACCGTTAATAAAATTAAGTTAACTTTGTAACCAAAAAAGAAATATTGTAGAGTGCATAAAATTTTGTTTCCGGTTTCTTCAGTCTGATGAGTATTACTAAGTTGCACTTTTCGCTAATTATTTTTGTTTGTATCAAACAGGATTTTATCAGTCAATCTGAATTCTTTCTAGTTGACATTTTTAATTTTCAACATGAACATAACGTCATAGGTACGGTATGTGTTGCCTACCTTTGTTTCCTAATACGTTGTAACGCTCGATTTGATTGTTTATGGATGTAACATCAGATTATTAAATCAATTAACTCACATTAATATTATAATGCATTATGCTATTGAAACATGTTTACCTTTTAGATATAAAATCTTTGCGTGGTTAACTGTTGATTTCGATACAATAAATAATAAATCAGATAAAATCATCTATAGGCCACGTCATTACGAAACAATGCTGAAGTCAGTTGCGGTGAAAAAGATCACTCCAGAGTCGGTCGGAACCATGCCATTTCAGCTGTTGTTGACTTCAGGATTCTAGTGAATGTCATTCTCTGTATTTCGATCGTCGGGTTTCTGCCGACGTCATATTCTGCATGGCCAACGGAAAATTTGAAACAAATATTGCTATGGCGGAAAGGATGTCCGTTAGGCTATTGAGTGTGCAAATCTGGCAAGTTAGTGGTAGATTGGACTAAAAGGTAGTGTCTTCGTGTGTTATTGCCTACTAGTCACCTTCCAGAGAAGCACAGGCAGTAGCCTACGGTACAGCCAACCGTCCATAGCTATCTTTTATTTCAACTATTCAATGGCATCCAACAATGTGACCTTGCTAGACACTTGATATAGTATCGATAGCAACGATGCCACGGCGTAAATACAAGTTCTAAAGTTGGCACTACGACACCGACACCGACTACAGCGCCCTCTAGCAGGCGCTGTCCGGCTCTACGAGCTCCGCTACATATTCTGCACATTTGATGAAGAACAGACGGCCGGGACACTTCGCACCTCATTACAAAGTTATGTAATATGTTTGCATATATAATTGCGTAGGCTTCCGCGGCCAGAGTCAGTCGACATAAAAGTTAGACCCAGAAGAAGGCCGCTGCAATCGTCGCCGAAACGTTGGTTTTTCTCCAGCAGCAGTAGTTTTTACATTATGACGCGGTACCAAACCCAGAAAACTTTTATGTCGAATGTTTGCATATGTTTATACAATAGTGAAGGTGCTTTAACTGTATTTGCAGTACCCACGTGTATTCCCTTTTCCTGCTCCTACTCACGCGCCACATTCCAGGCGGGACACAAAACTTGACAAGGAAACAGACAGAATTTATGGGATGACCTTCACCAGAATCCAGCTATTAGTCGCTCTGAAGAGTATCGCTGGAAATTCGGCCGAAACGTCGGCGTTTTAGCTGCTTTAACGTTCCATGATGTCGCAGACCATTACCCTACTTCAACTTGTTCACATTAACACTGGTTGTGGAACCGTAGAATTCATGTTAAGATATAATAAGTTATTCGTACTTGCTATCAAATTTAGTTTTTGGAGCATCAAAAAATCTGACTCATTACATTATTCAAAATGACGATTTTAGAGTCTTGGTTACCCTTGGATCAACCATTGAAGGAACAAGTATCTGCCCTAGTGATACTTTTGTGCCCTACAATGGAGCGGATGCACAAGAGTTTGCTGTGCCATTACGAATACAGAGTGAAAGGCCAATCACAACCTCAATATTTATAGCGCAATAATTATGTATTGTGCGCGAAATTGCGACGCCAAGGGAGGTGCAATATTATAGAGCAATATTTATGCTCAGGACGCGCCAGTTAAGATTCTACTTTCGTAGCGAAACTGTGAGCACTCTACGATGTAAAACTTGCATGTATTGCAACTACAACTACGGAAAATGGAAACTCGCCAAATGTGGCCTAGAAGACGCTATACACAGGAAGACACTAACATGCTACGAGAACTTTCAGCAGTACCAGGGAACTATCGGAAGATTTTAAGGACGATGAGAAATGTTTCAATGAATTATCTTTTTTTATGGACACAGAAAAGATACTGTCCAAATATTCCACGGATTCCAGTTTACACAATGCCGAAGTGATCTGTTAGTCTGGAAATACTAAGAGACATTGTTGCGGAGGATCGGTAGATAGTGCTGTTATGTATTTTTGCTATAAATAATTCAGGCTTCTGAAACGAACGAAGAGACAGTTACAGTGTTATTTTCCGGCACTAACGGTTAACTGTCAACGACAGGTCAACGAAGTTAAGCGCCGTCGTGCTTTGCTAGCCCTCGGATGAATGACCGTCAGAGTCTGCCGAGCGCTGTTCGCCAGCGGGGAGACCAACTGAGGGGCTACTTAATAGAAAAGTAGCAGCTCCAGTCACGAAAGCTGCCAACGGCCGGGAGAACGGTGTGCTGACTATAAGCTCCTCAATATTAGCATCCAGTGACGCCTGTCGGCTGAAGATAACACGGCGGTCGGTCGGTCGGTCGGTCCCGCTATGCCTTCGTAGGCCTCTTGAGACTAGAGTTATTTCTGCAGCTAATTGTTGAATATGCATTAAATACGTCATGAAACGGTCCGCATCTCGTGGTCTTGCTGTAGCTTTCCCGGTTCCTGCGAATAGGGTCCCGGGTACGATTACCAGCGGGGTCAGGTTTTTTCCCTGTCTCGAGATGACTGGGTGTTGCTGTGTTGTCTTCATCATCATCATTCATCCCCATTACGGTCGGAGGAAGGCAATAGCAGACTACTTCCGCTACGACATTCCCTAGTCGACGGTGCGAATCTCCCACATCGTTCCCGACGCTGCTGGGAGTATCATCATCATGTCATGAAACGACTCCACTGAATGCACTTCAGCCGATGATCTGTTTTCATCTGATTTCCCTAAGGTATTCATATTCATATGGCTTCTATGTATCACTTGTTTTCTGATCCACAAATTACGATTTTTCGGCAGGAGCTGACGTGCGTTACGTAATATCGCTCGTAGACCTTACAATCTACACTCCTGGAAACTGAAATAAGAACACCGTGAATTCATTGTCCCAGGAAGGGGAAACTTTATTGACACATTCCTGTGGTCAGATACATCACATGATCACACTGACAGAACCACAGGCACATAGACACAGGCAACAGAGCATGCACAATGTCGGCACTAGTACAGTGAATATCCACCATTCGCAGCAATGCAGGCTGCTATTCTCCCATGGAGACGATCGTAGAGATGCTGGATGTAGTCCTGTGGAACGGCTTGCCATGCCATTTCCACCTGGCGCCTCAGTTGGACCAGCGTTCGTGCTGGACGTGCAGACCGCGTGAGACGACGCTTCATCCAGTCCCAAACATGCTCAATGGGGGACAGATCCGGAGATCTTGCTGGCCAGGGTAGTTGACTTACACCTTCTAGAGCACGTTAGGTGGCACGGGATACATGCGGACGTGCATTGTCCTGTTGGAACAGCAAGTTCCCTTGCCGGTCTCGGAATGGTAGAACGATGGGTTCGATGACGGTTTGGATGTGCCGTGCACTATTCAGTGTCCCCTCGACGATCACCAGTGGTGTACGGCCAGTGTAGGAGATCGCTCCCCACACCATGATGCCGGGTGTTGGCCCTGTGTGCCTCGGTCGTATGCAGTCCTGATTGTGGCGCTCACCTGCACGGCGCCAAACACGCATACGACCATCATTGGCACCAAGGCAGAAGCGACTCTCATCGCTGAAGACGACACGTCTCCATTCGTCCCTCCATTCACGCCTGTCGCGACACCACTGGAGGCGGGCTGCACGATGTTGGGGCGTGAGCGGAAGACGGCCTAACGGTGTGCGGGACCGTAGCCCAGCTTCATGGAGACGGTTGCGAATGGTCCTCGCCGATACCCCTGGAGCAACAGTGTCCCTAATTTGCCGGGAAGTGGCGGTGCGGTCCCCTACGGCACTGCGTAGGATCCTACGGTCTTGGCGTGCATCCGTGCGTCGCTGCGGTCCGGTCCCAGGTCGACGGGCACATGCACCTTCCGCCGACCACTGGCGACAACATCGATGTACTGTGGAGACCTCACGCCCCACGTGTTGAGCAATTCGGCGGTACGTCCACCCGGCCTCCCGCATGCCCACTATACGCCCTCGCTCAAAGTCCGTCAACTGCACATACGGTTCACGTCCACGCTGTCGCGGCATGCTACCAGTGTTAAAGACTGCGATGGAGCTCCGTATGCCACGGCAAACTGGCTGACACTCACGGCGGCGGTGCACAAATGCTGCGCAGCTAGCGCCATTCGACGGCCAACACCGCGGTTCCTGGTGTGTCCGCTGTGCCTTGCGTGTGATCATTGCTTGTACAGCCCTCTCGCAGTGTCCGGAGCAAGTATGGTGGGTCTGACACACCGGTGTCAATCTGTTCTTTTTTCCATTTTCAGGAGTGTATACATCGATCTTCAATACTTTTAAGGCATTGCAGTCTCCTTCCATACCTTCAATACCGTTCTAAGAGGGTCAGTAATATTGTGCAATCCTCTGTTCTGCGCTATAAATAATCAGAGTGTGAGGGCCCATTAAGAAACTTGTATAAAAAAAACAATAAAATAATATAAACATGTACATTAGTTTCTTTTTTCGCAGCATAAGCCTAATGTAACAGAATTTGGAACGGTGGTAACGTCATCTTGCATTGGTGACGACCTCTTTATTAAAACACGGACACTTGCTGAACCGCCCTCGTACTGCAACGCTCGGTGCTTTATTTCACGGACGGCAGTAGCGCACAGTGGTTCGCGAGCCGGAGTCTCGAGCCCGCCGCCCGCCGCCTGGTGCCGCGTGACGGATGCCGTCGCATTTTCCGAGTGGCGGCGCCGCGCGCTAAATCAGCGCCGAACGCCAGTGGTGCGGAGCGCCGGCGCCGTTTCGGCCTCCGCCTCCGCCTCCGCCGTCGCTGCCGTCGCCGTGGGCGTCGCGGCGCTTCACGCTCCGGCGCCCTCGCCGCGCACTGTTATCGGCCTAGCGCGGCGACCACCGAGCCTGGGACGTTTATCAGGCCTTAAACTCGGCGCCGGCGCCGTTACTGCTGTCGCGACGTGTGCTCCCGACGCTGCAACTTCTGGTGCTACCTCATCTTCCCACGTAAGGCGATTACTTCACTGTACAAATAATCGCACCTCTCAACTGTAAAAAAAATTACAGCGTGTACTAAGAGCGACAAAAATCTGCGTAAGAATGTTTAGTTTTCTTTCAGGTGTGATACCGGGTGATCAAAAAGTCAGCATAAATTTGAAAACTTAATAAACAACGGAATAATGTAGATAGAGAGGTAAAAATTGACACACATGCTTGGAATGACATGGGGCTTTAATAGAACCAAAAAACAAAATATTGCTAGACGCATGAAAGGTCTCTTGCGCGCGTCGTTTGGTGATGATCGTGTGCTCAGCCGCCTCTTTCGTCATGCTTGGCCTCCCAGGTCCCCAGACCTCAGTCCGTGCGATTATTGGCTTTGGGGTTACCTGACGTCGCAAGTGTATCGTGACCGACCGACATCTCTAGGGATGCTGAAAGACAACATCCGACGCCAGTGCCTCACCATAACTCCGGACATTCTTTATAGTGCTGTTCACAACATTATTCCTCGACTACAGCTGTTGTTGAGGAATGATGGCGGACATATGGAGTATTTCCTGTAAAGAACATCACCTTTGCTTTGTCTAACTTTGTTATGCTAATTATTGCTATTCTGATCTGATGAAGCGCCATCTGTCGGACATTTTTTGAACGTTTGTATTTTTTTGGTTATAATAAAACCCCAAGTCATTCCAAGCATGTGAGTTAATTTGTACCTCTCTATCTAGATTATTCCGTGACTTATTCAGTTTTCAAATTTATACTGACTGTTTGATCACCCGGTACTTATTCAACTGAGGAAACGTATATCTTAGACATTACAGCACAGGATATTCATTGTCAGTCAGCATGGTAGATGTCACAGTTATTACGCACTCAGGATGCCTTTAAAGAAATATATGGTTAGAACGCGCTAAACAAGTGCAGCATCAAGTAGGCGATACAAGTTCCGGAAGACAGTAATACCCGAATCTCTTTGATGCAATGATGTACGCGATACGATACATTGCAGTACGATAGGCGATATGATACGTTGCAATATGCTCCGTGCTGTGGCCTTCTCCACCAGACATCACGGCGCCCAGAGTATTAGCAACCTAACTGACAGCCTGCAGCCACGGTTGCCCGACTCGCAGGCACACCGAAGCACTACACAACCGACAGGCAATATTGATGAACGGCCACAACAACAACCACAACAACAACACCACAGCAAAGAAACCAGCGGCCACCGGGAGCCACTACCGGCCCACATAAACATAAGAAAGAGGTCGCTGCAGATCCCGGAACTATTTTCACACGTCAAACCACGCGATGGAAAATAGTTCAGAGGTACTCATCCGTCGAAGCGCTACAAAGTCCGGTGCTCGTCTACACATCGGCAGTTCATCGACCGTAAGCAGACATGGATAGCTGCCGCCCCTGCAGCCCGGCTTGGATCTTCTCGCGGAACTCTGGATTAGGCTTGGTATATAGGAGAAGTCTCTGGCGGAGACTAGTAGGAAATTATTTCAGTTGTTTTCTATATTATTCTTGTATGTAGTCGTGATTCGAAGACGGATCACTGTTTTGTGTTGGTGTTATACTTGGAGAATTTCGTTTGGTTAATTGAACAGTCCAAATAAATTGTTTTCAGACTTGATCGTTAGTTTCTTCTGCTTACGCAGACATAGCACTCTGAACGTCCAAATTTTCACAGGCGTTTGCGGGACGTGTTGAGTACAGAATGTCAAATGACACAACTTCCAGCCGACTAAATTGTTATTTCATTGGTCTACCGCTTTCGATGATATATTACACCATCCTCAGGCCCGGCGTGTAGGAGGATTCCCACCTTTGGTCCACTAAAAATAGGAGCCTGGTATCCGTAGACTTTGGAGACAGCGCCACTTCAAACAGCACTGGTGATGTCTGAAGTGATCGCAAACTCAAAAATAGTCGGATGCGAGCTGACCAGCGGGTGCAGTTTTTATTTCAGAACTTTCAAAATATGCACACTGCTCTACCCAATTTCGAAGTATCACAGTAGCCATGGGCAGTAGCGAAAAGAAAACCAGTTCATTATCAAGCTGTCATAAAAGACTATCTGATACAGACAATTTTTTACCGATTTCGTTGCTCAAAATCGAATGAGAAAGATCACATACTGGAGAACATGCCCAAATCCCAAAACAGTGCTTTTAATTTTTGACATGGAGAGGAAAGAGTTTCATGGAGAAGCAACTACAGGGACAAATGTTGAACTGCTTCATCTACATGAAACTATGTCTTTGAGGCATGTGAGATGATATTTCCCTTCCCACGTGTCGTACGACACAGTCGCGACGAACAATCAGCACAACGTGTTGTGACGTGCGATACAATGGAGAATCATACCGCTGTCATCTCAGTGTGAAGCAGTTAATTCGCTTCAACTACGTTTCTCCCTACTCCACCTATGCGGTTTGTTTCTGTGTTGTGTGAATCCAGACATTCCATTAACAAAGCAGGTAAGCCAAGAATAATTTAAGGAATTAAAGTTTCATGTAAGAGAAATAGGGAAATTTATGTAGAGACATAAATAGCTCAAGATCCTCCTTTATTTGCATTCTACAAAGAGTGCTGTAATATTTTAAGGGAAGCCATTCAGTTGTCCAGAAATAAGAACGTCCTGATGGAAACTAATGATGCATGTAATTGGATTAAAACCGTAGGGAATATTGTGAAACAGGATACAGGACGACCAGTTAGTGCACAATATGCCACAACAGAAACATGATGATAATGTTGCGACTGATAATACACGAATTTCAATAATTGTTAATAATGGTTTTATAAATTTGAGAGCAAAAATAGGTTTAAATTGTTCAGTTGAAGAAGCAAATGCATATAAAATGTTATTCCAGAAAACATCGAACAGCTAGACGAAGCACGAACATCCCTCGCCGAAATTAATTGAATTATAAATGCTAAAATACAAGAACTCATAAAGTGCAATTTCAAACGAAATTCGAAGAAGTTATTGCAACTTAATATGTAATGTTCTTAGTTGTAGGCTGTAATGCATCCCCGGTGCAGTGAATTTTACCAGATTATTTTACCTGATTAAAGAATGCAGTTGTTTAACCTCTTCATAAGAAAGATGAGAAGAAAGACCTAAATAAATATCATTCTTTACGAAAACATTAAAAAAGCGATGTACTGCAGAGCGATCTCACATTTAAGTAGAAAATGGTTCAAATGACTTTGAGCACTATGGGACTTAACATCTGAGGCCATCAGTCGCCTATAACTTAGAACTACTTAAACAGCCTAACTAACTTAAGGACATCACACACATCCATGCCCGAGGCAGGATTCGAAAGTGCGACCGTAGCGGTCTCGCGGTTCCAGACTGAAGAGCCTAAAACCACTCGGCCACAGCGGCCGGCATTTAAGTAGAAACAGCTTAGTCCACCATAGTTTGCTCGACTCAGAATACTGTTTATTCACTCATTCACAATATATTACAACCCACAAATAATAAAATGTCACAAGCTTGTATTTATTGTGGTCTTTTCAAGGCTTTTGACTGTGTACATCATGTTACTGTCGTAGAAAACTGATGGTTTTATACACGACTCTTCTGATTCACACTCAAAAACCAAAATTAAAAAAGAAAAAAATATGCTGAATAACTCAAACAGTGTAGAAAGGAGAGTAACTTCAGTGACTGGAGAGATATCTCGAAGGAAGTTCCACGTGGTTCAATTTCGGTTCCATTCATATGCATTATATATATATATATGTCAATGATCTTCCAGTTAATATGCATCAAGCAGAAGGTACTTTTGCCGACTATACTATGGTTATAATATATCAAAATTCTAGTGAAAGCTAGAGAAGATATGATGATGGTTTTCAAAGAAATATTAACTGGTTCTCTTAAAACGAACCCTACTATGATTTTCAGAAAAATACTAAATTCACTTCTGTACGATTGATGTAGCACATAAACAGGAGACAGAAAACACGATAAAACACTCCCAATCTTTGGATGTCCATAATGATGAAAGGTTCAGTTAGAATAAGCATATTACTGAGTTGCTCAAACAGTTAAGATCAGCTGCTTTTGATCTTCCTATAACTAGAAAGAAACTGTGTGAACAAAAGCGATTAGTAGTAATATATTTGATGTTTACCTAAGGTCATCATTTAGACACCTCTTCAAGGAGACAAGCATTTTAAATGCGTCTTGACAGAACACATACTTCCTGTTAAAATTCGTCATAAACAGCCCAGACAAATTTGAGAAGAATAGTAATGTCCAGATTTATAACTCTAGAAGAAAAGATGTCCTTCATTAACTGGTACTAAAGCTATCAGCGACTCAGGAAGAAGTTCAAGTTGTAACAACGAAAAATGTTTGATAATTTAGAAATTCCATAAAATGTATGACAAGCAGCAAAGCAAGTTTTAAATGTAACCTAAAATCACTTCTCTTCAGCATGACCTACTATTACAACGATGAATTTGTATTTAAAAACTGGTAGCCTGTTTCATAAGAAAAAGAACTTAATTTATAAGTATATTTTCTTGAGTAGGAATAAAAAAAGTAATATGCTAATTAATCCTAACGCTAATCACAAATGCATATCCCTTAACCTGACTCCTTTCACATCGTTTCAGTGAACGAATCGGTCAGATGATCTGTGTAAGTAACTAACTGTCTAGCGTCAGTTTCTTATACACACATCTCCTATTTCATGTTGAACGGATTTATTTATATTTCGAAGTTTTTATCTTTAGGTGTCTGCCTGTGTACCCATCAGCTGACCTCAGCTTTTAAATAGTACGCTGACACCGTGTCCGCCCCTGGTAGCTGAGTGGTCAGCGCTACAGACTGTCATACCTAACGGCCAAGGTTCTATTCCCGGCTGGTCGGAGATTTTCTCCGCTCATAGACAGTATGCTGTGTTGCCCTTATAATCATCATTTCATCCCCATGGACACGCAAGTTGCCGACGTGGCGTCAACTCGAAAGACTTGCACCAGGCGAACGGTCTACCCGACGGGAGGCCCTAGCCATACGGCATTTCCATTTCCATACCGACTCTGTGAGGTAATCACCGCCGACGACGGTTGCCGTGTGCGAGGACAATAAACACCACGTCAGCCGCCGGTCCGCACTCCACCTGGAGAGAGATTAGGGAGGAAGCCTCGATATGAGCTGCCAGAGCATTGCCTCCGTGCTGTGGAAGGTACAACATAAAGAGGGCTAGCTGCCAACGAGCAGCATGAGAGAAGATCAACACATCACAGCGACATCCATCACCCGCACACGCCAGCAAATAAAGCTGACATCGTCGAGTAGTCATTAGTGAGATGAAGTGGGTTAGTACCCCATCTCCCTCCCATTTACGGCCACCATGGAACGCATTAAATTACCGGTTCGGGTCTACGCCCAGTCAAATTGACCCTTTGACCCTGAAATAATATTTCTATTGTAGATCTGCGAATGTGTGGCAGAAAATCCGAAGAGATTCCGATCGTATATGAATCTTCAACTCTACGATATCAGTGGTAATGTTGCCGATGAAAGTATCACTAAATCAGAGCTACCAAGCACGGTTTTTTTCAAACTTGCATCACCGAAGTGGCCGAAAGAAATGTACCAGAATCAGAATCAAGAACAGCTGTGAGCAAGATTAAATAACAAATACATACACTCTGTGTATCGAAGATGCTTACATTACATAATAAAGGAAAGTCTTCTCTTCTAGAGGGCAACGGCCTTGCCGCAGTGGATACACCGGTTCCCGTGAGATCACCGTAGTTAAGCGCTGTTGGGCGTGGCCGGCAGTCGGATGGGTGACCATACAGCAGCCATGCGCTGTTGCGGTTTTTCAGGGTGCACTCAGCCTCGTGATGCCAAATGAGGAGCTACTCGACCGAATAGTAGCGGCTTCGGTGAAGAATACCATCATAACGACCTGGAGAGCGGTGCACTGACCCCACGCCCCTCCTATCCGTATCCTCCTCTAAGGAAGACACGGTGGTCGGATGGTCCCGCTAGGCCACTCGTGGCCTGAAGACGGAGTGCTTCTCTTCTAGACTGTATACCATTTAGGTACCTACTGGATTGTGCTGATGCTGCAGGTCCATATTTGGCAATCATATAAAACAGTTCATTCGACGAAAGATCCGTATGTAAGGACTGCAACGTTGCACACCTTATAGGAAGCCCAAGATAGGAAAAAGTAGTAATCCACTAAAGTACAGACCCGTATCACTAACGTAGATTTGCAGCATGACTGGAATATATACTGTGTTCGAATATTATGAATCACCTCGAAGAAAACGATCTGTTGACACGCAGCACGGATTCGGAAAATATCACTCTTATGAAACATAACCGACTCTTCACTCACACGAAGACATCAGTGCTACTGATTGGGGACACCGAATTGCTCCCATATATATGGATTTCCAGAGGACCTATAACTCCGTCCCTCATAAGAAAGTTCTAATAAAATTGCGTGTCGGCGGAGTATCGTCGCTGTTGCGTGACTGGATTCGTGATTTCCCGTCAGAAGGGGCACAGTTCGTCGTAATTAACGGAAAGTAAGAGCGTAAAATAGCAGTGACATCTGGTGCCTCCCAGCGACGTGTTATAGACCCTCCGGTGTTCCTCATTTACAGAAACGATTTAGGAGACTATCTGTGCAGCCCATTACATTGTTTGCAGATGACGCTATTGTTTGCCGTCTAGAAAAGTCATAAAAAGATCAATATTGGTTAAAAACAGTCTTGGTTGCATTTTTATATATATATATTTCAACGAAGTGTTTCGCGTTTTTACTGAGTTTAACGAAGGCGATGTTGGCCTGATATATTTGACGATGCACTTTGGCTACACTGACTAAAGGATTCTTAAGAAATACCAAATTAAGATAACCTGAAGATGCCTAAATAAGGCCAAACGCGTTGTTGAAAATTAAAAAATAAAACTAAATTGCAACCAAGACTGTTTTTAACCAATACTGTTAAACACTGGTTTGCTGTTATGCCACATTTATATACTGGAAGAATTTCTATAAAAAGGTCAAAATCAACTGAGAATTGACTTAGACAATATGTCTGTGTCATATGAAAACTGGCAATTTTTTCTAAACAATGAAATGTTTGATTTCATGAGCATGAGTACTGAAAGGAATCTGTTAAATTTGGTATCACGAAAAATCACACAAAATTATTGGTTGTGAATTGAACTAAATACACAGATGGTAACAATATGAAGACTTTAAATTGAAACGGTCCCATAGAAAATGTTGTAGGGAGGCCAACCAAACACTGCGTTTTATTAGCTCAGCTGGTAGAAGATGCAACAAATCTACTAAACAAACTGAATGCGTTGTGTTTGTGCTTCCCCCTCTGCGTGTACTCAGGTGATAAAAGTCATGGGATAGCGATATGCACATATACAAAAGGCAGGAATATCGCGTACAAAAGGTATAAAAGGGAGCACAAAGATGGAACAGTCACTTGTACTTCAAATGGTTCAAATGGCTCTGAGCACTATGGGACTTAACATCTTAGGTCATCAGTCCCCTAGAACTTAGAACTACCTAAACCTAATAACCTAAGGACATCACACACATCCATGCCCGAGGCAGGATTCGAACCTGCGGCCGTAGCAGCAGCGTGGTTCCTGACTGAAGCGCCTAGAACCGTTCGGCCACCATGGCCGGCTCACTTGTACTCAGGTGATTCATGTGAAAATGATCCCGACGTGATTTTGGCCGCACTACGGAAATTAGCAGACTCTGAACGAGGAATACTAGTTGGAGCTAGACGCATTGGGCATTCCATTCCGGATGCCGTTGGGAAATTCAGTACTCTGAGATCCACAATGTCAAGAGTGTCCCGTGAATACCAAACTTCATGTTTTACCTCTCACCGCAGACAACGTAGGGGCTGATGGCACTTAACGACGGAGAGCAGCGTCATTTGCGTACAGTAGTCAGTGTTAATAGACAACAACATTGCGTGAAATAACAGCAGAAATGTTTGCTTGACGTATAACAAACGTATCGGTTAGGATATTGTGGCAAAATAAGGCGTTAATGGGGTGTGGCAGCAGACCATCGATGCGAATGCCTTTGAAAACTGCACGGCTCTGCCTGCTGCGCCTTCCCTGAGCTCGTGACCATATCAGTGTGACCCTAGACGACTGGAAAACCGTGGTCTGCCCAGATGACTCCCGATTTAGGTTGGTTGCAGCTAATGAGAATGTTTGAGTGTGCCGCAGACCCCATCAATCCGTTGATTTAATTTGTGAACAAGACGCTGTACAAGTTGGTTGAAGCTACACAAGTGTGTGGGCTGTGTTTACATTGAATGTACTGGGTCTTTTGGTTCAACTGGATCGATCATTGAGTGAAAATGGTTGTGATTTGGCTACCAACACCGCCCGGCATGTATAGCAACGAACGTGTATTGGACATAATCGAGCTGCACCGGAAACACTTTCGCAATTATGAATGGCTATAGAGGCAGAATGGCTCAATATTTCTTTCCGGAGTCCATGCCACGTCGGGTTGCTGCACTACGCCAGGAGAAAGAAAGTCCGAAACGATATATGGGGTATCCTACAATGTTTGTTATCTCAATGTATTTCAGCATGGTATAGGAGCTTTGATCGAGGACATCGAGAAAGGTCGAAGAAATCCAACTCGTTTCGAATGCGTACAAGAAAGGGGAGGAAGTGTCGCAGAGTTAAGTTGGTAATCATTAAGACAAAGGCATTTTTCGTTTCCTTGAGATCTTTTCACGGAATTTCAATCCCAAACTTCCTTCTCAGAACTTGAAAATATTTATTTGACTCATACCTGAATAAGAAGAAATAACAATCGTAATGAAATAGAGACGACAGACCTCATACAAAAATGGTTCAAATGGCTCTGAGCACTATTGGACTTAACTTCTGAGGTCATCAGTCCCATAGAACTTAGAACTACTTAACCCTAACTAACCCAAGAACATCACACACATCCATGCCCAAGGCAGGATTCGAACCTGCGACCGTAGCGGTCGCGCGGTTCCAGACTGTTGCGCCTAGAACCGCTCGGCCTCTACCGCCGGAAGAGGAAGACCTCATACAGAAAGATTTTGTCGCACGTGCAGATCACATCATGAAATGACTTCCGTTTTACGTGAAGGAACTGTAGATGGTAAAATGTGTAGGGGAAGACCTATGTTGGAATATATCAGTCAAAATATCGAGTAATTCCGTGTTTCACATGAAACCAGGCAGACTGGGAAAAATTGTTTAGTGACAGCACTTTGAGGGGACCTAAATACTTTAGTTAGATGCAATTGCTGAACTGCAGTTTAGTAAATTTATTGACACATATGTAGCGTTCGTCCATTGGCTCTTACGTAAGCGCTGTGGACCGAAATGTTTTTCATATGTATTCATTCAAGTGCTTCCGAAAGCCTTATGTTCTGCACTACATTTATCCTTGCCGCTATAGCTTTGGTGCTCACTATATTTATGCTTACTGGTGAGTAAATTGAGAGTGTATGGGAACTCTAGCACAGACACCACGCAGAATCCGCAACTAGGAAACATTTTATGTAAATCAAAGGGGGATCGCTGCTGTCATCTGCAACCCGATATGAAAAGGAATCAGGGGTGACGAGGGAAAATGTGTTCCGAGCCGGGTTTCGAACCCGGGATCTCCTGCTTTCCTGGCAGGTGCGGTAACCACTGTGCCATTCGGGACACAGCGCTATCGCAACTGCACAGACCATCTCGGTAAGCCCCATGGCCGATCAACACACCCACACTTTTTCAAGTGCGAATGCACGAGAGTGTCCGAACTCTTGTGGGGAACCTATGAGAAGCGAACAGGAGTGTAAGGTCAGGGACAGTGGATAGGTGGCGCTCTATGGGAGTATGGATCGGTCGTGAGGCGTGCCAAGATAGTCCGTGCAGTTGCAAAAACGCTGTGTCCCGGATAGTTCAAGTTCTGCTTCGAGCGACGAGCGGGAAAGTTGTTGTTTATTTCACTTGCCGCAGCGTCGCTTGTGTGTTTTCCTCGTTAGTGTTGTTCTGTCTGTGAGTCGTGGCGCCTCCGCTCCGCGTTGCTGTCTGTTTGTGTTCATCTACTTACAGCAGCTTCGGGCGTTCCGCTATGACTACAATGGCTCCCACGTATATTCCACGAAAAGGTACTGTGAGCTTTACGTTCGATACAACAATGCGACACGTGCAGCACGGCTAGTCGACACAGTCCACGTGTACTCTAATCAGGTCAACATTGCTTATTTTGACGCAGACGAGTGCGTGTTTCACTTGAAATTTATGGATCCCCTGACGTTGAAAGATTACTGTCGTGACATGGTTCTCAAGTCGTGTTTAAGCATCGCGATAATTTCTTTAGTATGATGTCACTCGCAGATGCTGAGATTGACTATACCATTGCTGGAGTGTTCAACTTCAAAAACGTCCTTCGTGAACGTTTGTCTACTCAACACAAATTACATCTTACTGTGGAATTCTTTCCGTGGAAATGCATGTCAAACACAATATTTTATCACATTTACAACTGTGTAGTCGCCGCACTCGTGTCATATATACTGGTCAAGAAGGAACCTATTTCCTATGTAATGAAATTGGACACTTTCGGTATAATTGACTGCGGAGGGTTTTTGTATTAAAGCCGTCATTAGTGCAGCGTCGCAAATTTTCAGTTGCTGATCTTGTTCCTTCCACTCCCTACGTCTGCTTCGGATCATAATGAACAAAATCACAGTTCTGATAATCGTGTAAATGAATATCCGCCTTTCCCTCTGTAACAGGTTCAGAATACTATGGTCCCCTGGAGAGAACCTGTAACAGTGACAAATAAGCGACGTCACATTCACGATGCTGAGGGCGAGGTTTTGGCTGTGCCTCTTGCCCCAACCTCCTGAAGCTTTCTGTCAGAGGTTAATGAACAATTAGGGCAATCGTGGCTGGCCTAAGTAGAAGCTGCGTCTTGAATCAGATAATAATGACCTTATCAGTAGACAATATACATAAGAGTAGTGCATTTTAAAAACGTTGACTTGGCAGTACAGAGAGCATTTTCGTATAATAGATAACTATGCTCCCTTTGAGGAAGGTACTCTTACCTCTAAGAACTAACATTAGCTTTCAGATGAGCTCATACATCGAAACTGAAATAAGCTGTATTTAAATAGCCAAAGGCTCATAGTGGCTTTCTACTTTCGATACGAACGTTGCTGACGATTTTCAGTGTGCCTTCCTTCACCCAACACACGGGAGGGTACACACAAATACATGCTGAAAGCGCCAGACGCCGCGATCGGACCGTACCCATGTACGCAACGACTCTTAGCAGTGCCCAAAAGAAAACAACTAAGACACACTGAAGTTTTAATATTAGGAAAAAAGGAAAACTATAACACACAAATTTTTCGCAATATCGTACCAAGAGCTACTTTCTTATCAAAATCAAGTTTACGACAGCTCAACAGTAAACTTAGATAACACTGAAAAGGAAAACAGGTGCAATTTTTTTCTTTTCTTTTCCTTTTTTTTTTATAAAAAATGAACCGTGCCACAAGTAAAAGAGATTACCCACATGTAATCCCACAGCTTCCCGGTACCCAACACATAAATTTCCAGTAACAAAGAGTAAGTCATAACCATAACACCTTAAAAAACATGGCAACGTTCAAGAAGGTGCTACGGATGGACCACCCCGAGCCCGGGAGCGTTACGGTCAGGCATATTCCAAATCACACAGCCCGGCCATACGGAGAGGCACTGCTTGCCTCTATTCACGTCGTGTCCACCTTCTCACTGGCCGCTTGTACTCGTCACAGCACTGCTGCCATCGCCGCGCGTCACCGAGCCGACTCGAACAGCCTGAAATCAAAGACATCGACTCCGATCAAAACTACAAACGATACTATCCGCCACAGGTCAGTTAATGTTACCTGTGACGTCAGATGGGCCACAGTGCAATGATAAGTTTTGGGCTGATTCGTGAATGCAAAGAATTCACGAATTTGAGCTACGAAAATTGCTCAACAACTTCGCCAATGCCCTCTTCACGCACAAAAAGTGGGCGTTGGTGTGTAGTACCACTATGGTGAATCTTTATCACACTACCATGACATAGTCAACAACGTACTTAACATAGAGTGAGGGACAATCGGTAAATACCATACCTGAAGAGCAGCAACGTTACAAATTATTTCGGTGAAACAGTGCCACAGCGCGAAAATCAATAGCACGTGATGATATGGTGTCATTTTTTTCGTAGACAAGTGATTAGGAAAGACTTTCGTGTTCCTATGTGTTTAGTAATAACGCCTTCTAAGTTTTATAGCTTACAAAACTGACCATAACATTACTTCTAATCATGGACTGTGCGGCTGGACCCGGCGGAGGTTCGAGTCCTCATTCGGGCATGGGTGTGTGTGTTTGTCCTTAGGATAATTTAGGTTAAGAATTGTGTAACCTTAGGGACTGATGACCGTAGCAGTTAAGTCCCATAAGATTTCACACACAGTTGAACATTTCTTCTAAACACTAGAAGTAATTTGAAGGACGCATCCCCACAATTACATATCAAACGTCATAACATCTGTTTAAGAGTAAACATCTTTTTATTCAACAATGTGGATTACACAACGAGGGTTGATTTCAGGATTAACATGTTTTCGCGGAACGTGAAATTACTTTTTCAGCATTCTGCATGTGATACAACTCGTATTAAGCTCTCTATTACAGTGACATTATTGCAGAGCAGATACTTTATTTTAAACTAGACAGTGGTGAAGATAAGATGTGACTGTATGCAAGTGGTCATAGGAAGACATTTAACCTGTAGACGAAAAGTTTCCTGTGCAGTTCAGTACTCACTAAACGTACAAATGGTTGTAAATTTGCAGTGGATTGGGAACAACTTTGGCAGGCTTACAAGAGCTCGTGAGAATTAAGCGTATGAGAAGACCGAAATTTTAATATCTGCGTTTAGTCATTGAGTTAATAGACCAGAGCAAATTGTATGATGAGAGAGGCTTTGCAATACATGTGGGGTAAACTAACTTTTGATACAGGCAAACAGTACAGACAATAAACAGTTCTGGGCAGAAGAGTTGCGAAAGATGACCCTAAGGATTCGGGATAAGTCATTGTTGTCAGGGTTCTTGCTTTGGTAAGATATGTATTTCTGTCAATGTCGCTGAAGCGTCTTCTGCAGAGTCATTTACATTAAGTAATATGTAACTGTAGACACATTAGTTTATGACTGTTTTTGCAGTCTTATTTGACCTTTATACAGCATTTGTAACAATACTCGTTCTAGATATGGAGTTCTTTCATTTGGGATTTTAAGTCCAGTTTCTGTTGTCTTTGTAAATTTTCTCTGACATCGTGAGTAATTTAATATCATATTAACGTGCTCATAACATAGTAGGGCTAATTTCGATCGTTCACTTGTAAAAGATATCGATTGTTTCCGTTTTGATGAATGCGACTTTGTTGACTTTATAAGATAGGCCACTCACATAATTAACGGCGACAGAAGTACATTAATGTGTAAAAAAAAATTTAGTAACATTATTGTATCAAGTGATTATGTGCAGATTGGAGGTAAATTTTAATTACCACTTAGAACAAACGAAATTAAGCCAAAAATGACTGATTTCTCCGTCTTAAGCTTACTGCAATTAATTAAAGAAAATTTTATGCCAGGCAAGTATCGTTTTTATTTACAAACCATGTTCTGTGGTCACTCTGGATATATGGATACGTATGTTCATGTGTTTGTACAGTTTGATTATTAAAGCTTAAAACAGTATTTTCTTAGAAAGTTGGTGTGCGGTTTACTTAGGGTGATTCAGTCTCTTGTTCACATATTGCTGAAACCACTGCTTTTTTATTCTTTGTTAGCGGAGTCGAAGTCGGAAGAAGCTTCATTGTACGTATGCAGTCGGCAGTATTTTGTCTTTTTTCACTTTTTCTTACGCTGCGTTGGCGTTATTTGCACTTCATCTCACTTTCGGAAATAGAACTGCTGTTATATATGTGTTTCCACTCAGCACATTATTCCATTGCTTATGTTCGTTCATTTGTTTTTCGTCTGTGTTGTGAGTGTTGCCTATCTGTGCATTTGTCCTTTTTTAAAAAGAAGTAACATATAATTCGTGTATTTGTGTGTGTGTGTGTGTGTGTGTGTGTGTGTGTGTGTGTGTGCTACTGACAGACATCCGCACTAAATTAGTAGTGGATGGAGGTTGCGAGGATGGGGGGTGGCCGGCCGCGGTGGTCTAGCGGTTCTAGGCGCTCAGTCCGGAGCCGCGTGACTGCTACGGTCGCAGGTTCGAATAATGCCTCGGGCATGGATGTGTGTGATGTCCTTAGGTTAGTTAGGTTTAAGTAGTTCTAAGTTCTAGGGGACTGATGACCATAGATGTTAAGTCCTATAGTGCTCAGAGCCATTTGAACCATAGCACGCCGCAAGAAGAGGAAAGACAAAATGGATAAGTCCATTGATAAGCCGCAGTATCTCCAAGTTTAGTCACGGAGCATTAATTGTCAACATATGAACTTTACCTATGCGCTGCGCCATGTTGTTTTGACTTCTCTAGCAGCATGCTACGGTTCTGTGGCGCTGGGATTATAGAGTGTACTACGACAGTAGACATGTTTATGGGAACAAGCAGGAAATTGATTACATAATTATGTTATGACTAGATGGAGTCTGGCCGTGACAGTGGGTTCTTTGACTGGTCTGGCAGATGGCTCATTAGAAATACAGCACATGAAAAATTAGTTCATTTATTATAACAATGAGGCAATGGCCTTGCCGCAGTGGATACACCAGTTCCCGAGAGGTTCCCGAAGTTAAGCGCTGTCGGGCGTGATCGGCACTTGGATGGGTGACCATCCAGGCCGCCATGCGCTGTTGCCATTTTTCGGGGTGCACTCAGCCTCGTGATGCCAATTGAGGAGCTACTCGACCGAATAGTAGCGGCTTCGGTCAAGAATACCATCATAACGATCGGAAGCGAGATGTGCTGAACCCCTCGTATGCGCATCCTCCACTGAGGATGACACGGTGGTCGGATCGTACAGGTAGGCCTCTCGTGGCCTGAAGACGGAGTGCATTTCTATTATTACAACAATGATAAAAACTTTTACTTAACTTGAAACAATCCTTTGCTACAGCAGTGGTTGGTGATTTACAACTTTCGTTGACTTTGCTTCACTTGATACACTAATTAAAAGACCTCTTGTTGGACATTTACATAAGTACTTGAGTAACTCTTTAATCCGACTCGATGATGCTGACTGCTTCAGATGAGGTCATCAACTGAGGCAGAGCATTTTCATGCTCTGCTCTTTATTGACCGTGCGTGTGCACCGCTGTGCTCAGAGGCCGTGTCTTCTTGAGCCTCTCCAGTCGTTGGCGGGTTGAAGAGAAACATTTCTAGTGTCAGTGGAACCGATGTGCATTGTTACGGTGACCTTTTTTTTTTTTTTTTTTCTTTTGACGATACCACAACTTTTAATTTTTCAGTGTAATAAGTTTTCTCCGTATTTATTTTTCGGCTTTGTGAATATGGCAGGTAGAATAGTTAAGAAATTCACAGTCCGGTTCGGCGAACGCGGCAGCAAGTGGTCAGTCAAAGCGAGAAATCCGCGCCCTGTTGTCGTCCCCCTGCACAAGCCCGTGATCTATCGCTTAATCTCCAATTCGGCGTGCGCTGCTCTGTCGAGTGGAAGATATTTAATTAAGACGGGAACTGATACGTCGGGAGTACACCAGCCGGGCGCCGAGCTGGCAGGAGCCCAAACACACACGCACACGCACACACAATTACGATCGCAGCCGTGACAGCGCGCAGCACGCTACAGTAATCGGGTTACGGGCGGAGCAGAGCCGCCGCGACGGACGGGTGCAGGCTGCAGCCGGCAGAGCGCAGCACCGTCGTAACGCAATTAGGCCGGCACTCCGGCACCTGGCGAGGTCCGCCCGTCCCGCCTGCCAATTGTACGGCCATCGAGCCGCGCCTGGCACCGCTCCCAGAGGGCGGCCGGGCGTGCCAAGCGCTGCCCTGCCGCTGCCGCGGTGCGTCCGCCAATCTCTCAGTTCACACCTGATCTCCAGTCAGTCAGCATCGTGCAAGCTTTCTGCTTTCAGTGTACGGATACGTTATTTTTAGCGTACGCCGATAGCCGTAAGGGTCTCCTACATGCTCAGTGTTTACTGCGCATTACAGGGAATTAGCCCTTTAGCCGTTGCCTCGCCTGCATATACGTAGGACACAATAGTGCACACAACTCCTCCCCACTCTCTGTTGCCACTGTATTATAATAACAAGAAAAATGGATATAAAATTAAAACCGAAACGTTAAAGAACAGTAGAATTGCATTATTATTAAATGTTCTGCGTGTACGAAATTGTGCTATTGTTCTCTTTTTTTGTGTCCATCGATATACATATTTTGATTATATATGTCGTCTTCTGAAAGGCTTCGCCTTCTTGTTAATCTTGCGCAGACATGACCGTGGACTTCCTTTCCTTTATTTCAATTAAAGATGCAGGCAGCCGACTCCAGGGAACAACAGTGCCTCTCAAGATGATAGAAATGAAGGAAAATCCTCCCAACTTGGCTCCACTCTAATAAAAATACTTAATACAGTTGTCAAGTCTTCTCTTATTCAGAATCACATACAGGGTGAAAAGTATTTAAACCGACAAACTCTGAGAAGTTGTAGCGGACATCAAAACAAATATTTTTCCCTAATGTCATTTTTTCCTATGAGGAGTATTTAAACCGGTAGAGGAAGATTTCTCTGGCGGCGAATTAATTAAACCATCAAACACCTTTCCATTTTTTAATGATCAAGAGACAACACATTAACACAACCCAATTTCATTTATAGTAGATTTTCAAAAATGCCTCCATTGACACGTAAACAAATGTTAAACCGTCGGATCATGATCTGTCTGACACGGGCAAAAACCCAAGGAGTATCCTGAAGTGTTCCTGCTGCTGCTACTATCCGGGCAACCAGATCCTTTTCTGATGCAGCAGGAGTTGCCTAAACAAGGTTACACATCTCTCCCCACACAAAAAAGTCCAGAGGGGACGTATATGGTGATCGAGCAGGCAATGATACAGGACCACCTCTGCCAATCCACGTTTCTGGGAACCGTCGGTCCAGGAATCGACGCACACGACGACTGAAATGTGCCGGCGCCCCGTCATGTTGGAACCACATGTGTTGTCTTGTAGCGAGCGGGACGTCTTCCAGCAACTTCCTCAAATTGCAGCATTCTTGCTGGGCGACGGCGTCCTTATCCAGGTAATCTGCTAAATGACCCGGTCTCACGCAGACGTTAGTACACAGCAGCAAAGGTCGTATGATGCGGGATACGGCGATTAGGATAATGTTGTTGATAAACCCGCTGTACAGCTCGTCCGTTGTGATGTGCTACGTAGTATTCGCCAACCACATCAGTGTACTGACTGCAGGTGTGTCCATCCATTAGTAAACAGAGACAATGCACTGCTACACTGGTCGACAGCAGTTACTTACAACTGAAGAGCGTAATACGCCCTCTAACAACCGTAATACGGCCTCTAACAACTGAAGAGCGTAATATGACTTCCACTGGTTTAAATAATCCTCATAGGAAAAAATGACATTAGGGAAAAGTATTTGTTTTGATGTCCCCCTACAACCTCCCAGAGTTTGTCGGTTTAAATACTTTTCACCCTGTATACGGGGTGTTTCAAAATGAATGTACGGTTTTCAAGGTTTCATAGCATTTATTACATTCAACTTACAATTATAAATAACACATAAAATAAAAGAGCAACTCAAACAGTTTCGTTTTAACAGCTGTGAGCAAAGGGAACAGTATGGAACGACCAAGAGTGACTGAAGAACGTCTTGAACCTTGAGGAACATCTACTCAATGACAACAGTGAAACAGGCTAAATAAACATTCTCAAAAGCTTTGGCAAAGTACTTAAACCGTTCTCATAATTTACAGTTTCAAACCACAGCAATTAGTGTAATCACTTCCATTCATCCCTCAATAATTACAATGCACACGATCCTCTATGAACCCCCAAAGGAAAAAATTGCGTGGCATCAGACAGTGTGTGAAAGGCCATATCATACTTCTGATATGTTGTAACCGTTTTATATATAAGAAATTAATATAATAATTGAAGTGTTCGTGTATATACATTCAAGAGCATCCCATTAACATTTTTTTAAATAAAAGGAAAACATATTTGTGTATATAAGCATTTAATCATTTTTATCCAATGCATTTGTATCCAATGCTGCAGCACACTCACATTTAAAAAAAAGAATGTATGTATAGCTTCCTAATGAAATAACTGAGATGCGCACATGTCAGTATTCTGGTGCAGACCATTCACATATTTAAAAAAGAAAAATATATTTTTGAAGATTGGATCTCCGTATCCAACGTAAACAGACAAATCTGTGCTATGTACAATTTCTTTGAAAAGGCAGTGTAAATGAAATGTACAGTGGAGAGTACAGACATCAAGTAACAGATGAAGATCTTACAGTTCTGTCGTCGCAGCAAAGTACAATTCACCCCTAAAAATTTATCTTTCTGTATCTCTTTTCTAAATCAACAATTATTATCTTTAGCAAAAGACGCAAAATAACGTACACTGCCCTTGTTCTGCGACAGTGAAAAGACGTCTGCACTCTTCACGCGTAGCCCCAAGAAATCAGTCCGGAAGAGTAGTCGTCAGTTAGCAGTTCCAGGGACGTCTGTGTGGAGACTTTTAAGGAGACGCTTAGAACTACGTCCTTAACGTTTGCAGCTGTTACAAACGCTAAAGCCTACAGACTACGGTTTACGTGCCAACTTAGCAAAAGGAGTGTTCCTGCAAGACGATAAAGATTTTCTGGATCGGGTCGTCTTCAGTGATGAATCGACATTTCATCAACGTTGAAATGTGTACACACATAATGTGAATTGAATGTTTAGTGTGCCATATCCCGGCGAAAAGTTTATGGGCCTTTCTTTTTCTTACCTCCTCAACTGGAAGAAGCTGAAAAACAGAACTTTATTTAGCAGCAAGATGGTGCGCCACCTCACTGGCATAAAACAGTACCCGATTGGTTAAACGACGCTGTACCCGACCACTGGATTGGCCTTTCACACACTGTCTGATGCCAAGCAATTTTTTCCCTCGGGGGTTCATAGAGGATCGTGTGCATGCGTCTCCTCTACCAGATAACCTATACGACTTTAGAAACAGCATTGTTGCAACAATTACTCCCGACACACTGACCAAAGTTTGGAAAAAATCCTATATGTGCTTCATCAAGGTGGTGAACAGCTAAACTTTTACTATCCATTACGCTGAAGAAGCTGCAGCTGCTGGTCGGTCTTGAAGCTCAAACTGGAATGGAAAGACATTGCTACGCCCATAGATTTGCGCCCACGCTGTTCTAAGCTTCCACCCTCAAAAAACAGAGGTGTTGCCAACTGTATGGGAATAGAGGGCCCTGCTTAGGAACTGACCCTCTCTTTTTGCCGACAGGGGTTTCCATCTCTGTCTCAGCCCCAACCCTCAGAAGAGTGGTCTCACTGTATCGGTATGCCTCCACGAAGAAGAAGAAATAGAAGAAGAAGAAATACAGTTTAAAACTTGAGTGGTTTTTAGCGGTTGCCACCATTTCCTGCTAATCATGAATTTCTCTCAAAATGATGGCTGCCAAACTGTTTTTCCAGATTTTGATATCTCAGCGTTTTAACTGATTAAAACGAAGTTTCATTTCTATCGGAAATTTTGTTAGTGGTTTAAACCGTTACTGAATTTTCAAGGAACTGAAATTAATCGAAGAGTTTTGGACATACCGGTGGGTTGTTCTTTACCAAAGTGACTAATTACCTGTCAGTTTCTTCTTGACCCTGTCTTTGTTTGCAACCTTTGGGGTTGGGGATGCGCATACCTGGTCACGTGGTGGTCGTACAGGTCTTGGTGTTACTAGATCAGTATTGAAAGTTTACTTAATACATTGAAGATGGTCGCTGAATTTAAAAAATATTGGTGCTCGTACAATATTTTGTGCCATGTAAGGGCGATATTACATAATACCGGTAAATTCCTGCCGATGACGAATGGAATCCCGTTCGCTCGGAAAGAACTGCGATAAAGAACTGAAAAAATAAATAATGAAAGATCAGGAATTTTGCTGGAAGATGCCTGTGGAAGCACCACGTTGAGCTCACAACAAGTTAAGTTCCTGCTTGAACAGGAAACGCCAGATACTCCATTGTCCACAATAGCGGCAAAAATCTGAAGACCATAGCGTAATGACAGTAAATGGAAATGATTATTTTATTGTAGTAGTTCTCGGAAGACACACCTAATGTCATGTTACCTGTGAAATGCTTATAAATGTTCTTTTTTTTTTCATTTCCAACAGTTGTCACAGACACAAATTCACGGAAGTTATCAGTCGGCGTAATCCTTTTATGTTCATTCACTAGTATGATCAAAATGTTCAAATGTGTGTGAAATCCTATTGGACATAACTGCTAAGGTCTTCAGTCCCTAAGCTTACACACTAGTTAATCTCAATTATCCTAAGGACAAACATACACACCCATGCCCAAGGGAGGACTCGAACCTCCGCAGGGAACAGCCGCACAGTCCATGACTGCAACGCCGGAGACCGCTCGGCTAACCCCGCGCGGCCAGCAGTATGTACAGGGAAAAAAAAAGAGCTTTTGGCGTTCAATAAGTTACGTGACACATTATTTTCTGGGGCAGCTTTGATTGAAAATTTGTTGTAGTACATCGTGGAATATTCCCGCTTCAACCTCTCTAGTTTATTTAACTGCCAGTGAGTGGAGGCTCTTTACGTAGGATTCAGAATGGCGGTTGGTGCGCTGCAAGAGGAGGGCTGCAATTGAGTTTCTTTAGCGGGAAACAGGAGCATTGCTAGTATTCATCGGAGCTTGGCGAATAACTAGGGAGACCCGACAGTGAACAACAAAAGCACCGTGGGTCGTTGGGTGAGGCGTCTGTCATTATCGCAAACAGGTTGCGTAAACGTGTCCTCTATCAGGGTACAACTATCAAGTCTGAAGTGTACTGCGCTCAGGAAATTGAAGAAACAACTTCAGCGTGCTCTTCGCCACAAAAATGGAAACGAACTTCTTCTTCTTCATGACAAATCAAGACCTTAACAAGCTCGCACACCTGAGAGGAACTCACAAACCTTCATCTGACTGTCCGCCCCCACGCTCCTTACAACCCGTATCTCTCACCTTCCGACGTCCATCTCTTTGGGCTCTGCGGGAAGCAGTGCGTCGATGATGACGAAGTTATTCATTGAGCTAAGACGACGACTCCAACGTCAACGAGTACAGTGGTACCATGCAGTCATACAACCCCTCCCAGAAAGGTAGCGTAAGGTCGTCACATTGAATAGAGATTATGTTGAATAATAGGGTTTTGTAAACAAAATAGTGGAGAGTAATATGGTGTATGGGAACCCTGAATAAGACCAACGGGAATTTAGAAAGTAAGAACACTCGAAGAGGCGACTGTCTAGAGAAGCAGAAGGGAGGTATAGCCAACTGTTGCCAACAAAACGGTTTTGATTGTCACAGTGATTTACAATTCGCGACCGATAGTTTCTTACTCGCCGTACAGCTCTCGTGTTATTCGACCACAATGTTATTGCATCTGGAATTAAGGGTGCTTTGGCCGAATTATGGTGAGTTTTTATCGTGGTATTTCACGGAGACACGCTGAACCGTTCGATAGTCTTTAAAACATTCACAGTACGATATGCTTTCCTTATTCACAAACGTAATTATATACTATAACGTCACCACACGTTTCTTATGACGGCTACGGGAGGCCAATTGCAGTGATATCGTGGTCTGTCCGCGCTGGTGGCCGCGCGGTCAGTGCGGTGGATGGCTAACCGAAGGGGCCTGGGTTAGATTGCCGGACGGGGATTTTCTTCACTCGTGAACTAGGTGCGCTTGTTGTCCTTATTTTCGTATCGTCGTAACTGACATTCCACTTTTGAGATATCTATATGGGCACCACGTCCCGAAAGCCAGTAAGAAAGATCGTGGTCGGGTAATAGAAAGAAGTACACGAAGAAAGGTAGCACGAAAGGTCACAGGTTTATTTGATCTATGGGAGAGTATCACGCAGGCGCTGCTAAAACTAAACCGACAAAAATTCGAAGACAGACACAAGCTACAGTGTGAAAGCCGGTTTAGAAAAGTTCAAGAACTAACAGTAAGTGCAAAATCAGGGGTATCCCATGACCGACATGTAACGGTCCGGCAGAGATCTGGAAGACTAGATTAGATTATTTTACTGGGCGCACAGGACAGTTTAAGCAGTCACTCTCCCTGGTAGCTATACGTGAATGGAACGGAAAGATATACATTAAGTGGTATAATAGGAAGCGTAGTCTGGCATGCTTTTCACAGAGCCGTGCAGACTACGGATGAACGTGTAGGTGTAAATGCCTCAAATGTTCCCCCTCCACACACACACACACACACACACACACACACACACACATCTCCTTTTCCTTTTTGTCTGTTTGATTCATTTTCATTCAAACGAGAACATTTTAGGCTAAGACTAACAGAAACTGTTGTGAATACCAACAGGCGTTGAAAATGAATGTAACCAGGCATATCTGTTATATTTTTCACGAAACGTTTCGGAGGACTTTACCAGCATCATCGAGTGAATTAATTCAGTGATGCACGGATGTATTGCATGTACTACTTAATGGTAATTTTTGGTACTGACTGTGAGCAGAACAAGAGAAAACGGTTTTAGAACAAAGATAAAAGTTGTGTCTACGTTTTGATGGTATAGCTAAACAAATTTTTAAATGTCAATACCTCTCACTGTGACCACACGCTACTTTTGCAGTCGTATTAACAACACCTGCACATTTTATAAACTGAACTCAGCAAAGATGGAACTAGCAAGTGCAAAATCAAATAAATGAAGATGCTGCCAACCGTGATACATTTTATACAACATTTAAATGGCTGTCTTCATATTGCATTTTTCGTATGTATGTGTTTGTGTGTGTGTGTGTGTGTGTTCCTTTTTTTAAAATTGCTATTAGTCATCAAATGCTTAACAACTCACTGTTCTGTCGTCATAAAATTGTGCTCACTCTCTTACAAACATACGTACACATATTTTCAGACACCCAAACACGCACACATACACACCATGTCATCGTCAAAATGGCGTTCAAAGCCATTTATTGAAATCCAATGCGAGAAAACTACGTGACATAATAATAAAATTATTAAATATTTCATGGTCCACGACCATATAACACATAAGATTCAGTAACATTTTAACGTCACGGTATCACATCCCTTCGATTCGCCATATCACAATGAAACTGTAGCCAACTAGCCTAGGCTCAAACGTCATCTACGCTACAGAACGACCTGTCGCCACATCGTTCAACTTACTTAGTGCTCATGTTTGTTGGCTCCTCCAACTGTCAAACATAGCCTAAACCACGAAAAGTGCTATAGATTAATCACAACTATGTACACTCTAAAAATTGATGAGTACTGTATGCCACCAGTACTTCTCGCTAATTCCTACTCTCACGTCAAGACGTTCTCCAAAAAACATAAAATGAGAGCCAAAAGAATAATTATAACTATTCGCATGATTTGTCGTAACGAAATGGCTCTCTTCAAAACAAGCATATTTCACTGGCTATCTTACCATACATTAGAGTTTCATATGTATCTACTTATACATGACTACTTCGCAATTTACATTTAAGAGTTTAGCAGAAAGTTTATACTACATCTTTCAGACTATTTCCCCACCGTCCCACTCTCGAATAGCATGTGGAAGAAATGAACACTTACGGGTAAATATTCCCCAGCGATCTCTGATTTCCCATATTTTAGTAAATAATCATTTGTCCCTAAGTAGGCAAGAATCAACTAAATATCTTCGCATTTGGAGGAGAAAGTTCCTGATTGAAATTTCGTGAAAATGTCTCAGTGCAGAACGTTTTTGTTTTAATGATTACCTCCACAATTGGCTTACCATAACTGGAGCACTGTCATCCCAAAACACAAAACGAGCTGTGATGTGTCGACAGAAGTGCCGACACAGTGTTATTTTGAGGGGGCCGATAGGCACGCTATCTAACGCAGACGGGCGTGAAGTCTGGAACAGAATAACTATTGAATGGTAGCAAGAAAAGTACGTAGCTGGAATATACATAACTTTATTCACTCCTTGTGATACATCTCTCTTGACTATACAAATGAGACTCGTAAGATACATGCACTGTTACAATTGGCGCCTTGCTAGGTCGTAGCCATGGACTTAGCAGAAGGCTATTCTAACTGACTCTCGGCAAATGAGAGGAAGGCTTCGTCCGTATTGTCGCTAGCAATGTCGTTCGTACAACTGGGGCGAGTGCTATATCGTATCTCGAGACCTGCCTTGTGGTGGCGCTAGGTCTGCGATCACACAGTGGCGACACGCGGGTCCGACATGTACTAAATGGACCGCGGCCGATTTAAGCTACCACCTAGCAAGTGTGGTGTCTGGCGGTGACACCACAAGCTGTCCTTATTGGATCTTTTTCGATGACCTCCATCAATCGTGTCTAGCAAGGATCCCATACCGCGTTGCAATACAGCATGAGAGAATGGACAAGTATGGTGGCAGCATTCCCTTGAGTAAGTTCGTGGCATATTCTAAGTGTTCTGTCAACGAAATGTAGTCTTTGATTAGACTTTTTCTATGTATTTATTTCAATTTACATTATTCGTTATTGAAAGCGCAAGGTACTTAATTGAATAGCTTAAAAATTGTGATTTATTGCGTATTCCAAAATTAAAGGGAGTTTTCGTATTCTAGCGCAAGATCTCAAACTTTTTACCATGTTGATGTCTTGTACAAATCATCCTGCATTTCAGTTTTATGTTTTAACTCTACTTGACGGTAAGCGGCAGCATCGTCCGCGTACAGTCGTGAAGGGATGCTCAGATAGCATCAAAACAGCAGAATGCCAGTAACAGTTGCTTGGGGAACTCCAGATGGTCCGTTAGTTCCACTGGATGGATTACAGAACGAGGTGGCGTCGTGGTAGCACACTGGACTCGCATTTCGGAGAACGACGTCTCCAGTTTTCGTCCACTCTTTTTTATGTTTTCTGTGATTACCTTAAATCGCTTCAGGTAAATGCTGGACTGCTTCTTCCAAAAGGGCACGGCCGATTCTCTTTCCGTTCCTTGAAACAATCTGAGTTTGTGCTCTGTCTCTATTAACTTCGTTGTCGACGTGGCGTTAAACCTTAATTTTTCTTCCCTTCTTTTCTTCACTAGGCGACTTCTCGTCAATGAATAAGAGCTGTGTCCTTTCCCACTAGAAATCACGATACTCTGCATGCACACAGTTTGATAAAAAGCTACTTCTGCAAAGCGGTTTCAAAAGCCTTTGCCAAATTTTGAAATATGAAATCAACGTGACGTTCCCTGATGACAATATTCGTTATTTCTTGTGAATAAAGAGCAAGTTATGTTGCACAAGAAAACTTATTTCTAAATCCATGCTGGTTACGTATTAACACGTTTTCGTCGATGTATTATATTATATTGGAACATGATACATATTCCAGTATCGTACTACAGTTCGATACCAGTGATATGAGGCTACAATTCGGAGTATAACTTCCATATCCTGTGCTGCGTATTGATGTCGCCCGTGCAGCTTATCAATCTTTAGGTAGGGCCTTTCGCCTAGCGATCGGTTGTAAGTGACTGTTAAAACGAAAATCATTTCATCAGTTTACAGTCGGGGTGGTGATATAGTGGCAAAGCGCTGGATTAGAAGCGCGAGTGGCCGTGCGATAGGATCACAGCTGAACCAAGGTAATTTTCAGTGTCCCCTTAATCTAATCTTCACCTCTCACCGATGTGACGAGCCACCAGGAGCGCGCCGTGATTCCTATTCCACGTTAAACTGTGGTCCTCTTCCTCCGGTTGAATAACTGTAGTTAGGGACACGCTGAAGTGCCCTACAATTGAAACAGTTCTACCCCATCATTGAGACCCACTAAATTATTACTATTGTCAACATAATCCGAAAGGAACCTTACTGTTATACATTGTTTTACCACTTAGCGACCCAGTGTCGTTGACGCCTACCGTGTGATCACTGGTTCAGTGCGGTGGCGCCAGCTGTGTGCTGAAGCTGAGGACATAGGCAAGAGTGGCAGCGAGTGGAGACAAGAAGGTTCTGAGGTGATAGTAACTGACTATGGGAATTGTCAGTTTGGGGACTGAGTGTTATTGTACGGTATATGAGGTGGAGTGGCGTAGTGGCGTGATTGTTTACAATGTTACTTGGGAAACTTTTGGTTTCCATCTGTCCTGGAATTTGGGATGGAGGGCAGCGCTGTGGATGTTCCATATCAAGCTTCTCAACGAAAGCCTAGCGCAACAGCTTGCAAGTAAATGAATTTCCAGGTAGGTATAGGTTTTGGACTGATGCACTCTACTCAGTGAAACACAGAATGCAAGCGTACATTCTCACTGTTATCTGTGGACTCATTAATTGTAGTATTCGCAGTGTGCGGGCTGTAAAGTGTACTAAGCAAAGTACGAGGGTTGGAACTTAAATAGTGGCAACTACTTATTCACAACCGATACAAAAGAGTTACGCGTTTGTATGTGTTACTATCCTTCAAAGTAGTCACCAGCGTTGTGTAGAACCCGTTGCCAGCGATGTGGAAGGCGTAGTGTACCGTTAGCAGAGCCTGTTCTGTTGATGGTGCGAATGGAGCGTTCTACTGCCTGTCGAATCTCTCGAACAGTTCTGAAGCGAATGCCACGAACTGGTTCCTTCATCTGCGGAATAAAATCAAAGTCACAACGACTTAAGTCCAGGGAGGATGGCGGGTGGAACAATACTTCCCAGTTCCATCGACCGACCAGAGCAGGCACAGCTTGCGCTGTATTGACCCGCGCATTGTCTTGCAAAATGATGGGTGGGTTGCACAGAAAGTGTCGCCGCTTCTTTCGCAGAGCTGGTCGCAGGTGATGCTCCAAAAACGAACAGCAGTACTATGAATTGACGGTCTGCCGTGGAGGAACGTAATGCTTTAGGATAACGACATCACAGTCGTACACGAGAATCACCATGACTGTAGACCGCTCCATTCGCACCATCAACAGTACAGGCTCTGCTAACGGTATACCACGCCTTCCACATCGCTGGCAACGGATTCCACACAACTCTGATGACTACTCTGAAGGACAGTAACAGGTGCAAACACGTAACTCTTTTGTATCGGTTGTGAGTAAATGGTTGCCACTGTTTAAGTTCCAACCCTCGTAAAATACAAACACTGGATATATTATTTCATGCCTAGATAAGGTCGCGACAGTAATAAAGATAGCCTCTTCCTGTCAGGAATCAGAGCAAATGTGGAAGTTCAGGATGTAGACACAAAGTGACAAAGTGGGTCGGCTCTAGAGGCACGCTCGGATAGTCTAAGAAGTTACGGCGACAGAAATCCAGATTCGAGTGCCACACTCCCACAAATCTTCATTGTACTAATCAGTTCTGCAGATGATGTCTAACAGTATTCGCAATTACGAAAACATGTAACTCAATCCATAATTGTTGACTGCGTTTCTGGTGGGTCAACTCCCCATAGTTTGTGAACTTGGAAGTGCCAGGGAATTTCAAGGGTTGATTTATAGACTCCTCGTGGTATGGCTTGGGCAAGAGAGCCAGATCGGATCGCAGTCGGCGCGATTCCGACTCGATTTTAGTCACAGCCGACGCAACTAAGTAACTCTGGTGTCAGTGCTGATTCAGCATGTCGATGCTGTGGGTGTGGTGCATGAATGGGGCGTGGCCTACTCGAAAGACGTTTGGTTCTTCGCGTATTAAATGTAACTATAATCTCGAAAAATTACGGAAGGCCCGAAGTGATTGGATTTTAATGTGTCTGACAGGTTGTGTAATTTATGATTTCTTGAGGATTTGAAAGTTAATTGAGCTCTAAAAGCTACTTCTTTTTTCAAATTTTATATTGTTTCCCTTGTCTGTACCTATTAAATTTTAAGCTCTAAGCTATGATAGTACTGTTTAAAAGAGATGTTCTCCAGCACATCGTAATCATTTTACGAAGTAATAATTTGTCTTTTCACTAGTGTGCTCGTCTGAGCCCGGAGTATTGTATTAAAATACGAGCTACTTTAGTAAAGCCGTTAGAAGGAATTTTCTTGCCTCAAGTGTGAAGGCTTGTCCAAATCCTAATGCGATTTATTTTGCAGCTCAGCATAGCATCGCTTATATATTGCATTCTGTTTTGTGAGTGGTTACGAATGATCCTAAGTATTGGCTTTGTGTAACCGGTGAGGGAACGTTCTTTGAAAGAGTGAAATAAACCATTTATTGAAATTGTCTAATGTTTAATTGCAGCGGCAGACAATTATTTGTTTCGATTTTTTGCTATTGTAAAATTTTTAATTAATAAATGGCAAGCAACATTCATAAATTCATCCAGCTACCGACCTGTGGTACAGTTGCGCCTGTAGGAATTGCCTATGTCCTAAGCAGCTTTGCTATATCGATGATTTCTACTACCAATTACTCACGTTGGCAGCTGTTCTTGATTCTAAGTCTTGAATACTTACGAAAGGCGTTCAATAAATAATGCAACAGCTTTTCCTCTTGGCCGATTTCGGCCGAAAACGTGCGGAATTTTTTGTGGGACATCGTGGAATATTCCCTCTTTAGCCCCTACGGTTTCATTAATTTCGTATGGGTGCCAGCGCTATACATAACCTTTCCGGTGAGGGAACGTTCTTTGAAAGAGTGAAATAAACCATTTATTGAAATTGTCTAATGTTTAATTGCAGCGGCAGACAATTATTTGTTTCGATTTTTTGCTATTGTAAAATTTTTAATTAATAAATGGCAAGCAACATTCATAAATTCATCCAACTACCGACCTGTGGTACAGTTGCGCCTGTAGGAATTGCCTATGTCCTAAGCAGCTTTGCTATATCGATGATTTCTACTACCAATTACTCACGTTGGCAGCTGTTCTTGATTCTAAGTCTTGAATACTTACGAAAGGCGTTCAATAAATAATGCAACAGCTTTTCCTCTTGGCCGATTTCGGCCGAAAACGTGCGGAATTTTTTGTGGGACATCGTGGAATATTCCCTCTTTAGCCCCTACGGTTTCATTAATTTCGTATGGGTGCCAGCGCTATACATAACCTTTAAAACGGCGTCTGTAACGGAGGTTCGTACCAAGAAAAGAGCCGTCATTGAGATTCTTTCCGCGGAAAACCAGAGCATCGCAGCTATTCATGGGCGTATGTAGAGCGCCTACGGTGATCTGACAGTGAACAAGAACGTGGCTGAGTAGTTGCACAAGAAGTCTGTCACCATCGCAACAACGTGGCGCAAACCAGTCCAATCTCGCGCGTATTAGGCGGCTTCTGGCAACCGATATAACGTTTTGTGTTACAACATTGCAAAACTGAATGTAGGACGGAGTTTTAATATGACGATAAATGTAAAATACCTGCGTGAAAGATAAATATAAGCATCTCCGTGTGAACTCGATAACAAAGATAAATAAACTGTATTAAACAACGGCAAAGAGATAACTATTCAATGTTGGACATTGGAAGAGAGATGTTCTATGTCGGATTGAGAGGAGATTGTTGGAAGCCGCCATTAAGGCAGTAATCTATGTTTTATGGTAGCGAAGAAAATAAATATATATAAAAGCACAAAAGGAGTATCAGGTGTGTAGAGTTCATAACCCTTAAATCATTTCAAAAGAAATATTCAGTGATTATAAAGACCCAAGTCGTTCGGAAGTGTTATGTGGTTTGGTGGTGAGAAACTGCAGTTTTAGATGATTTTGGATTTCCTTGAGAATATTTCTCCGAAGACCTAAATAATTTCACAAAATAAAGTTGCACGCCACATTCCATACACATGACACAGCATAGCACTTCGCTGTACCGATCGATTTCCGTATAGCGATAAATTATCAGTAGCGATTTCAGGTGGAGAAATTCCAACAAGGAGAATCAACGAGATCTGCTGCTGCGAAACGCATATGGTATTACCGTACCTTTAACTTACGGAGAACAGTAAGCAATATACACTTCATAACTACCACAAACATAATTAAAATGACTCAACTTAAATAAAAGGAGCAAACAGTAAAAAGGAATCGCTAAACAAAACTTTGAATAAAAATCAATTAATAATAATACGCAATCACACTAATAAAATGCTCATTAAATAATAGAGAAAATAAAAATAAGAACTTTAAATCCTCAAACTTTGGAAATGAGGAAAAGACTGCAGCCTGTTGGTCACAACAAGAAAAGAAACGAACTTCTCCTTCTCCATGACAACTCAGGCCCTCATATAAGTCTGCGCACCCGAGAGGAGCTTACAAAAGTTGACGGTTGACGGGACTGTTCTACCTCACCCACCCCACAGCGTGGATCTCGCATCTTCGGACTTCCATCAGGCCCAAAAAAGGATGCTCTCGGCCGGAAGCGCTACGTGGATGATGAGGATGTTATTGATGCAGCAAGGCGTTGACTTCGACGTCGACCAATGGAGTAGTACAATCAGGGCATACTGGTCCTGACGGTAAGGTAGCGTATGGCCGGCGCTATGATCGAAGATTATGTTTAAAAATCAGATTTCGTAGCTAAATAGAGCGGGGAATAATACGGTGTATTGGAGCCCCAAGTAACTCCAACCTTCATTCAGAAAAAGTGTTGCTTACTTATTGAACGTCCCTCGTATTTAGTGGACAAATTTCGGAAAGCCGTGTCCAGTGACTTTGATTCATTGACGCTTGAGACGCCATGCTAAACCAGCAAGACAGGACAGGTAGTTTAAGTTGTGGAAAGGGGCCAAAATATTCGGCTGTCCGTTACACTAGAACATACAACCTTTTATTTGATCAAACATTACAAGAGCCAAGAAAGTTTTTTTTTTTTTTTTTAAATAAACCACAGCTTTAGGTTTGGAACTTAATTAGCGGCTGAATGCAGCGTACAATCGCATACCTTGAGGGCAAGACCACTGGCTGAAAGCCAATAACTTAAAGCTCAACCAAAATCAGAAATTTAAAAGGCAAAGCCTTATCTTCAAACAGTTCCTTAATCAGGCTGAAGGCCCAAAGAATCTGACACTTCAAGAACCAACAAATTAAATTCAAAATCGGATGAAGGCCCAACACTTAAGGCTCAATAACATTGATTTTAAAAATTCCAAAGGATTTACGTAAAACAGTTCTCAAATTAGGCTGAAGGCCCAAACCATCTGATGCCTTAAGGGTAAAATAACCTTAATCTACAAATCGGCTAGAAGCCATACAAGTACAAGGAACAAGAACAAACAACAAAAGGCAGTACACCCAAGAGCGCTCAGAAGTTCCGAGGGTCGGCCTCGGAATTCAAACACTAACGTTAGCTTAGGTGAGACAAAAAAATGGCTCAAATGGCTCTGAGCACTATGGGGCTTAACTTCTGAGGTCATCAGTCCCCTAGAACTTAGAACTACTTAAACCTAACTAACCTAAGGACATCACACTCATCCATGCCAGAGGCAGGATTCCAACCTGCGACCTTAGCGGTCGCGCAGACTGTAGCGCCTACAACCGCTCGTCCACTCCGGCCGGCTAGGTGAGACAGGCAGTCGGCCTAACAATTGTCGATCCGATGACAACCCAACTGACCGACAGTCAACCGACCCACTGACAAGATAACTTCCACTTCACCCAACCAGCACACAGCAGGGAGTTAAATGGAACAACGTAGAAGGTATTGGCGCCCACAACCAATTATACATTGAGCTGTCAAACTACTCACCGCGCTGGTCTGCGACAACATTATGAGGAAAATAGTTTGCCTGAATTTACGTCAACGACCAAGACAGGTAACCGGAACGTTAACAGCCACAAGGCAGAAGATTCCGTTAGTGAACTTCAGTTTAAATAGTCAAGTACAGTTAAACTCCGCTGGAGGGTGGCCAAAGTATGCCAACTTGAAAACACACGTTGTTGCTCGCAGGAATATCCCAACAGCGAACTATAAACGACACAATGTGAACAGTCGTGACTTGCTCGTAGATTCAGTCAAAACTCAACTTTCATGTCCAGGATCGGTGAGCCACGAGCCTCGTAGCAATGGGAACAGCACCCCACACTCTGACACTGCATAGAGGCTGCCGGTGGTTCCAGCCAAACCATGCGCCGCGGAGATTTCCTCGCTGCTCGACGCCAACCTACCAACTGCCGGCACACAGCCCAGCCGGAAACTATAAGCGCCAGGCCTAAGATAGTCCAAGGTGCGAATATCAATACACACCGCTGCTGCCACCCGCGGAAAGAGAGGATAGCAGCATAATCGCGATAACCACGGGAGACTAAACACAGAATAGCAACCAAGTATTAAACCAACGCTTAGCATAAGCCAGCCACTGCTCAACGCTGTCTTAAGTACGAAATAATTTTTAGTGTTTATTTTTTGAATGCGGACGTACAGCGACATGTGCCATAACGAGTGGCCAACGGAAAATACGGGCCCCACAATGGATTTGCCTGGTCCGACATTTATCGCTGTGGGGGGAGCCTGGCGCGAAATCAGTATTTTAATGGAAAGGTACCGTCTAAAATCCTTGACGTTATCATGGTTTATCAGGAATGTGAGTGCATTTAAACGCACAGCTACGAAATATAAGACTGGTCTAAAATAATAACTTATTCTCCTCCGGAGACGGTAGCTGCATCTCCTAAGACCTGCAGTGTCACGTGCTGTGACACGCCACAAGGCCGTATGTCTCGGTACCCCGACGCATCGTCATTATGTGACGGGTAAACGCGACGTCCGTCACGGGCAGGTTTAAAGCTGCCCAGCCACCAGCGCCTCTAGCACGCACGGTCGCTGGCGCCCCGCTGGGAGGAGACCCAGCTGACGTCACGGGGCTTCGCGGCGCTGCCCGGCCCGCATTCACTGTGCGCCCTGCGCTGCTTCTTGACGTTAATTGCTGCCGCCTCCTCCGCCCGCGCCGACGTGTTCTCTAATTGCTCCCGAACGGAGCGACTCCCCAGCGGCCTGGCCGGCTCACGTATTTTGTTAATTAACGCTCCTTTCCAGAAAGAGAGTGAGGTGTCGAACGCCGCCAGTCTCCTCGTAAACACGACTCCCTGGGCTCTCTTTTGGGAAATGCACCATTTTGTACACGTACAGGCAACGGAATACACGGGACAGTTTTACTCACTGGCCCATCAGGTACACCTATTCCCGTCATTCTTCTACATATACAGGGTGAGTCACCTAACGTTACCGCTGGATATATTTCGTAAACCACATCAGATACTGACGAACCGATTCCACAGACCAAACGTGAGGAGAGGGGCTAGTGTAATTGGTTAATGCAAACGATACAAAAATACACGGAAGTATGTTTTTTAACACAAACCTACGTTATTTAAAATGGAACCCCGTTAGTTTTGTTAGCACATCTGAACATATAAACAAATACGTAATCAGTGCCGTTTGTTGCATTGTAAAATGTTAATTACATCCGGAGATATTGTAATCTAAAGTTGACGCTTGAGTACCACTCCTCTGCTGTTCGATCGTGTGTATCGGTGAGCACCGAATTACGTAGGGGTCCAAAGGTACGGTGATGGACCTTAGGTACAGAAGAGACTGGAACAGCACATTACGTCCACATGCTAACACCTTTTTTTGGTCTTTTTCACTGACGCACATGTACATTACCATGAGGGGTGAGGTACACGTACATACGTGGTTTCCGTTTTCAATTAAGGAGTGGAATAGAGTGTGTCCCGACATGTCAGGCCAATAGATGTTCATTGTGGTGGCCATCATGAACCGTGTGTACCGTAATGTGCCTACAACCCCAGAGGATATGAAACAACGTATTGTGGCAACCTGCGGCGACATTACACCAGATGTACTGCGGCGTGTACGACATTCACTACGCCAGAAATTGCAATTGTGTGCAGCAAATGACGGCCACCACATTGAACATCTATTGGCCTGACATGTCGGGACACACTCTATTCCACTCCGTAATTGAAGACGGAAACCACGTGTGTACGTGTACCTCACCCCTCATGGTAATGTACATGTGCGACTTGGTTAAAATAGATGCAGATCGTGTAACAGTATGTGCGCGGACATATTTAGATTACACACAGTCACGTAGCACATGTTTTGAACATGTAAAACTTTCGGCATAAGAAGTCACCCTCATTCTGCCAAAGTTCTTTTCAAAGAGGGTGGAGGACCCGACGGAGTTTCAGAGCACTCTCTTGTCCTTGTGTTGGGAAACTGCCCTAAAGGCGGAAGAATCGACAATGATCGAAGGCATGTGGATACAGAAGGCATCGGAAACCACTGCCTTAAAGACGCATAACGTGTATCCACAGGATATATGGTCTGTAATTGGAAAAGTGTCATGGCAAAAGATTTCGGAATAGCCCCCATTCAGATATCCGGGACGGGACTGCCAAGGGGGAGGTGAACATGAGAAGATGATTGAATAACCATCAAAAGGATAATGTTTTACGATTTTGAGGGTGGAATTTCCAAAGCTTGAACGTGGTAGGAAGGCTAGAAATTCTGAAAAGGAAAATGCAAAGGCTCAACCTAGACATAGTAGGGGTCAGTGAAGTGAAATGGAAAGATGACAGGGATTTCTAGTCAGATGAGTATAGAATAATACCAACAGCAGGATAATGGGAGTAGGAGTCGTTAGGCATAGGAAGATAGGGCAGTGAGTTTGTTACTGTGAACAGTTATGCGATAGGGTTGTTCTCATCAGAATAGACAGCAAACCAACAGCGACAATGATAGTTTAGGTATACGTGCCGACATCGCAAGCTGAAGCTGAAGCTGAGGAGATAGGGAAAGTATATGAGGATACTGAAAGGTTAATACGGTACGTAAAGGGAGATGAAAATCTGAAAGTAACAGGGGACTGGAATGAAGTTTTAGGGGAAGGAGTATAAGAACAGGTTACAAGAGAACATTGGTTTGGGACAAGAATGAGAGATGAGGAGGATTAATTGATTTCTGTGATAAATTTCAGCTGGTAACAGCAAATACTACGTTCAAGATTAACAAGAGGATGAGTATACTTGGAAAAGTAGTACGGGAAGAGTTCATCCAGATTACCTCATGCCAGGCACAGATTCCGAAATCAGATACTGGATCATAAGGCGTACCCAGGAGCAGATATAGACTAAGATTACAATGTAATAGTGATGAGGAATAGGCTGAAGTTTAAAAGATTTATCAGGATGAATCAAGATGTAAAGGGGTGCGATTGGGGGATTTGTTTTTTTTTCATCAGTCTTCTGTCTGGTTTGACGCGGCTAGCCACGAATTCATCTTCTGTGCCAGCCTCTTCATCTCAGAGGAGCACTTACAACCTCGTCTTCAAATATTTGCTGCATGTCGTACAATCTGTATCTTCCTCTACAGCTCCCTCTAGCACATTGGAAGTCATTCCCTCATGTTTTAACAGACGTTCCATTATCCTGTCCCTTCTCCTTGACGGTGTTTTCTACATATTCTTTTTCTCTCCGATTCTGCTCAGAACCTCTTCTCCTTATCAGCCAACCCTGTTTTTAACATTCGTCTGTAGCTCAACATCTCAAATGCTTCAATTCTCTTCTGTTCCCGTTTATCAACATTCCATGTTTCATTACCATTCAATGCTGTGATCCAAACGTACATTTTCCGAAATGTATTCCTCAAATTAAGTCCTAGGTTTTATACTAGTAGACTTCCCTTGACGCCTACGCTAGTCTGCTTTTGATGTTCTCCTTGCTCCGTTCGTCATTGGTTATTTTGCATCCTAGGGAGTAGAATTCCTTAACTTCATTTACTTTGTGACCGTATATCCGGTTGTTAAGATTCTTGCTGTTTTTATTTCTGCTACTTCTCATTACTTCCGTCTTTCTTCGATTTCTCCTCAATCCATATTTGATACTCAGTAGACAGTTCATTCAATTTAGCAATTCATGTAATTCTTCTTCTCTTTCACTCAGGATAGCAACGTCATCAGCGATTCGTATCATTGATGTCCTCTCACCTTGAACTTAATTCCATTTATGAAACTTTCTTTTATTTCCGCCATTGCTTCTTCGATGTACAGATTGAACAGTTGGGGCGAAAGACTACGTCTCTCGCTTACACCCTTTCTAACCCGAACACTTCGTTCTTCGTAGTCCACTCTTATTATTTCCTCTTCTCTCTTGTACTTATTGTGTATTACCTTACTCCAGTTTTTCTCAGAATTTGAATATGTTGCACCATTTTACATTGTCGAACACTTTTTCCAAGTCAGCATATCATATGGACGTGTCTTGATTTTACGTTAGTCTTGCTTCCATTGCCAACCGCGACGTTAGAATTGCCTCTCTGGTGTCGTTACCTGTCCAAAAGACAAACTGCTTATCATCTAACACATCCTCAATTTTTTTTCCTTTCTTCTGTATCATTCTTGTTAGCAACTTGGTTGCATGAGCTGTTAAGGTGGTTGTGCAATAGTTCTAGCACTTGTCATCTCTTGCCATCTTCGGAATTGTGTGGATGATATTTTTCCAAAAGTCAGATGGCATGTTGCCAGATTCATATATTATACACACCATCGTGAATTGTCGTTTTGTTGCCACTTCTTCCAATGATTTTAGAAATTCTGTCCCTTCTGCCTTATTTGATATTAATTCCTCCCAAGCTCTCTTAAATTATGATTCTAATACTTGGTACCCTTTCCTCCTAAATCAAATGCCGTTTCTTCTTCTATACAAATATTCCCCCTCTTCCACTTATCCGCTCTCTCCACTACATTTAACGGTGGAATTCCAATTGCACAATTAATGTTTCCACCCCTGCTTTTAATGTCGCCGAAGGTTGTTTATACTTTGCTGTATGCTGAGTCTGTAATTCCGACAACATTTCTTTTTCGATTTCGTCGCATATTTCATGCGGCCATTTCGTCTTAGCTCCCCTCCACTTCCTATTTATTTCATTTCTCACTACTTGTATTTTTGTATTTCTGAATTCCCCTGAACGCTTTTGTACTTCCTTCTTTCATCGATCAGCTGAAGTATTTCTTTCGTTGCCCATGGTTTCTTCGCAGTTGCCTTCTCTGTACCTATGATTTTCTTTCCAACTTCTTTGATATCCCTCTTTACAGATGTTCAATCCTCTTGAACTGTACTGCCTACTGAGCTATTCGTTATTGCTGTAGCTATAGCTTTAGAGAACTCAAGCGTATTTAGTCATTCCGTAGCACTTCTGTATGCCACTTCTTTGCATATTGATTCTTCTTGACCGATTTCTTTAAGATCAGCCAACTCTTCATCACTACTAATATGTGATGTGAGTCTACAACCTCTCCTGGATACACCTTGGTATCCAGTACCTGATCAGAACTTCTAAAATCATTGGGGGAAGTGGCAGCAAAACGACTATTCACGTTTGTGTGTAGAATGTACGTGTCTGGAGATATATCATCTGAATTTCGGAAAAATATCATCCAAACTATTCCTAAGACTGCAAGAACTGAGAAGTGCGAAAATTATCTCACAGTCAGCTAATTCACATTGAAGTTGCTGAAAACAATAATATACAGAGGACTGGAAATAAATATTGAGGACGTGTTAGATGCTCAGTTTGGCTTTAGAAAAGGTAAAGATGCCAGAGAGGCAGTTCTGACGTAGGGGTTAGATAATGCAAGAAAGACTAAAGAAAAATAAAGATACGTTCATAGGATTAGTCGACCTGGAAAAAGCGTTCGACAATTTAAAATGATAGAAGATGATCGAAATTGTGAGAAAAATGTGGGTAAGCTACAAGGAAAGACAGGTAATATACGATATTTACAGGAGCCAAGAGGGAACAATACAATTGGACTACCTAGAACGGAGTGCTCGGATGAAAAACGTGTAAGACAGTTAGCCGTTCGCCATTTCTGTTCAAGCTGTACACTGAAGAAGCAAGTGTGACAATAAAAGTATCACAATGGAATCAAAATTGAAGGTGAAAGGATATCAATGACACAATTCGCTGATGACACTGCTATTGTAAGTGAAAGCGAAGAAAAATTACATGATCCGATGAACGGAATGAACAGCCTAATGAGCACAGAATGTGGGCTGAGAGTAAGTCGAAGAATGACGACAGTGATGAGAAGTTGCAGAAATGAGAACAGCGAGAAACTAAACATCACGATTGATGACCACATAGCAGATGAAGTTAAGGAATTCTACTACCTAGACAGCAAAATTACCAATGGCGTACAGAGCTAGGAAGACATCAAAAGCAGACTAGCACTGGCAAAAAGGGCATTCCTGGTCAAGAGGAGTCTACCAGTATCAAACATACGCCTTAATTTGGGGAAGGAATTTCTGAAAATGTACGTTTTGAGCACGGCATTGTATGGTAACGAAACATGGGATGTGCGAAAACCGGAACAAAAGAGAATCTAAGGATATGAGACGTGATACTACAGACAGATGTAGAAAATTAGGTGGACTCATAACGTAAGTAATGAGGAGGTTCTGCGCAGAATCTGACAGGAAAGGAGCATGTGGAAAACGCTGACAAAGAGAAGGGAGAGAAGGTAGAGTATGATAGGACACTTCCATGGTACTAAAGGGATCTGTAGAGGGCAGAAACGGTTGACGAACTGAGATTGGAATACATCCAGGAAATAGTTGAGGACGTAGGTTGCAAGAGCTACTCTGTGATGAAGAGGTTGGCACAGGACAGGAATTCGTGGCGGGATGACTGATGACAAAAAAAAACCACCTAGACCACACAGACACAAAATGTATATATTGCTGCACAATACAAGAAACAGTAGAACAGTTACCGCGGAAATTCCGAAAGGAGCACAAGTCCTGGAGCCCGACTTCACGTGATTACAAGAACCTTCTAATAGGAATTGGCAACTAATACGTCTACCAAAACATACTACCATAAAAACAGGTAGCAACAACTGTAAGTCTGCTACAGTAATTTTAAACGTAACCTACACGTAACTAAGATAACACAGTTATGCGAATAACATGTCGTTACCATAGAGATAACTAATGGGAACGTTACTTGGGTGTCTGTAGCCACGTACGATAAATACAGCCGTGAAAGGTAATTACAGCCGTGAAATACAACCTCACGCAGACATCAGACAACTATTACCGCATGACATAGACAAAAAAATTAGTGGTAAGTGCTGACATCAATTCAAGATCCACCTTCTGCAACGTAGACATAACAGATAACAGATGACAGAGGACACATAATTACCGATCTAATACAAGAAACATAATTACATGTCATGACCAAAAAAGGACCTCTACTTACACAAGCAGGGTTCGATGGTACGACAAGTAATATCGACTTAACGCTAGCAAATAATACAGCAGTTCAATCCGTACTTAAGTGGACCTTACACGACAATTTCACCAGTACTGACTACAATGCCATACATAGACACTATCATACTCTCATAACACAACCGCCAGAATACACACCAGGCACATTGGTCCACAAAGCAGATTCGAAAAAATTAACGGAAATTACCCAACAACACGAGCTAGAAATCTTGAAGGTATCGTTTACAGAGCACAAAAACTAACACAGGTAATACAACGTGCACAAAACACATTGATACCAACGGCAAAGAACACAAAACGCTTACCAGTACCAAGAACCAACGAACTCACGAAACTCAAACAAGATGCTAGACGCAAACAAAAATATCGTCAAAGAACGATAGTATACAGAGACATACAGGCTTCCTCAAGACCTATATAAACAGACTCTATACAACAAGCGTAAATAACGTTGGGAATGATTTGTAGCAACGCGAACAGATCAAAATCTCTGACGAGAACCATTCAAAGTACTGAAAAGGAAGATAAAAACCACACTCATTCTGAGAACGTTAAGACAGGAAGACAGCACAATGACGAAAGGATGGAGAAACATACAGGAATTTCTACTGTATAAACTGCTCCGGGACGACGTTATCGATAGAGACCCAACGCTTAAAGAAGACCTACAATCGCCGTACAGCACAGCCACTGTCACCCGTTCTTTTCCACCAGAAGAGGTTGCGCTAGCAATTTCAGAGCTAAAAATCAAAAAGCACCTGGACTAGATGGTATCGACTCGGAAACATTGAAAAAACCAGCTCCACAAATCACCCCGTTCCTAACAAAGTTACTAGATATCATTCAATACTGAGACTTACAAACCAATATGCTTAATAAACAGTCTATCAAAGATTCGGGGAAATTAATGTGTAAGCCCTTGGAAACCCACGCAGATCTCAGGACGTGAGCCAACACTGGTTCGGCCTTAGAACCGGAAAATCCATACATGATACCATCAAGATTGCACTGCGCACTGCTAATAATAAATCACAGAAATACGCCATGGCAAGGCAACTATGACTGACATTGCCGGGACATTCTATAACCTCTGATGTCTAGCAATGTTTCAAAGGTTAAGACATATGGAGGTACCGCAATCACTGTACAAGGTTTCTAGATTATTGTATAGGCCGAGTAGTGGATGGACAGCCGGAAATTAATTAAAAGAATTACCAAGGGGTGTACCCACGGGTCAACCTGCGGCCACATCTTCTGGGACATTACAATTGAACCCCTGCTGCAACTTCTAGAAGGGGATGACGGGTCAGACGGAATTGTTACTTACGTCGATGACTTATTAGTTGTAGTCACAGCAAACAACGAAGCCCACTAGAAGAGAAAGTCAATGGAATGGTTCGCATTCGGGAGGACGACGGTTCAATCCCGTCTCCGGCCATCCTGATTTAGGTTTTCCGTGATTTCCCTAAATCGCTTCAGGCAAATGCCGGGATGGTTCCTTTGAAAGGGCACGACCGATTTCCTTCCCCATCCTTCCCTCACCCGAGCTTGCGCTCCGTCTCTAATGACCTCGTTGTCGACGGGACCTTAAACACTAATCTCCTCCTCCTCAATGGAATGGTAAAAACAGTTACACAAGGGTCTCACAACAATACACTCTTGGATATCCGAAAAGAAAACAACATACATATTAGTGAAATGGTAAGTCCAAAGGAATCCTTCATTTAAATCACGAGACACAAGTATCAAAAGAGGGCATGTTACACGCTATCTTGGTGTTCACATAGATGAGAAATTGAATGTCCGCGACACATCTAACAACAGAAAAAGCATAAAAAATAGTATGTAAACTTCTGTGGCTAATTTTTTTTAAAAAAAAATCTGCTACCATTCATACGGACATACCACTAAGCACTCTTCGCATCAGTTCGCAGCTAGCACCTGGGTACACAGACTGGCACCCACTAAAGCATCAGTAAGACGAGGGTAGAGAAGTGCCCTACTTAAGCTATCTGGAACCTTAGGCACCACCTCATTGGATGCACTGTGTGTGGTGTTGGGAATACGCCCCACAGACATCACGATCAAATACAGAACTGCTAGGTACTGCTTGAAGATAGGGACACTAGACACTGTACACACTGTAACTGGTCTGCTGGTACAGATGACACTTCGCTTTTGGATAAAAATGGTTCAAATGTCTCTGAGCACTATGGGACTTAACATCTGAGGTCATCAGTCCCCTACACTTAGAACTACTTAAACCCAACTAACCTAAGGACATCACACACAGCCATGCCCGAGGCAGGACTCGAACCTGCGACCGTAGCGGTCGCGCGGTTCCAGACTGAAGCGCCTAGAACCGCTCGGCCACACCGGCCGGCTGCTTTTGAATACATGACAAGGTGAATGCGATGTAGGTGATAAGGGACATACAATGTACGACTTCTTCCCTGACATAAGGAAGTGGTTGAGAAGGAAACATGTCAATCGCAGCCGCGGTACGGTATCTTTCTTAACTGGACGTGGACCTTAACGCATGAATTTTAACCGAGTGAGTTTGAGACAGACACTTGCATGCTCATGTCGGGATAGTGAAGAGGATAGTAAAGCGGAGCAAGATGAGGAGGAAGATGAGATGCAACAGTAAATAAGACACCTAGAATTATGAACCAGAAAGAACACACCAAAATACACTGACAAATTTTACGTACCAGTCAAATGATAGTTAAGGATAGCGAATACCAGGGTAAAAAGTAGTGTAAGGTACTAGACATCTAACCAGTAAAGCACCCAATGTCGTACGCTGACAAGTATCTGAAGTTCTTTTGCAGTAGTACTAGCTACGAACTACACTCCTGGAAATGGAAAAAAGAACACATTGACACCGGTGTGTCAGACCCACCATACTTGCTCCGGACACTGCGAGAGGGCTGTACAAGCAATGATCACACGCACGGCACAGCGGACACACCAGGAACCGCGGTGTTGGCCGTCGAATGGCGCTAGCTGCGCAGAATTTGTGCACCGCCGCCGTCAGTGTCAGCCAGTTTGCCGTGGCATACGGAGCTCCATCGCAGTCTTTAACACTGGTAGCATGCCGCGACAGCGTGGACGTGAACCGTATGTGCAGTTGACGGACTTTGAGCGAGGGCGTATAGTGGGCATGCGGGAGGCCGGGTGGACGTACCGCCTAATTGCTCAACACGTGGGGCGTGAGGTCTCCACAGTACATCGATGTTGTCGCCAGTGGTCGGCGGAAGGTGCACGTGCCCGTCGACCTGGGACCGGACCGCAGCGACGCACGGATGCACGCCAAGACCGTAGGATCCTACGCAGTGCCGTAGGGGACCGCACCGCCACTTCCCAGCAAATTAGGGACACTGTTGCTCCTGGGGTATCGGCGAGGACCATTCGCAACCGTCTCCATGAAGCTGGGCTACGGTCCCGCACACCGTTAGGCCGTCTTCCGCTCACGCCCCAACATCGTGCAGCCCGCCTCCAGTGGTGTCGCGACAGGCGTGAATGGAGGGACGAATGGAGACGTGTCGTCTTCAGCGATGAGAGTCGCTTCTGCCTTGGTGCCAATGATGGTCGTATGCGTGTTTGGCGCCGTGCAGGTGAGCGCCACAATCAGGACGGCATACGACCGAGGCACACAGGGCCAACACCCGGCATCATGGTGTGGGGAGCGATCTCCTACACTGGCCGTACACCACTGGTGATCGTCGAGGGGACACAGAATAGTGCACGGTACATCCAAACCGTCATCGAACCCATCGTTCTACCATTCCTAGACCGGCAAGGGAACTTGCTATTCCAACAGGACAATGCACGTCCGCATGTATCCCGTGCCACCCAACGTGCTCTAGAAGGTGTAAGTCAACTACCCTGGCCAGCAAGATCTCCGGATCTGTCCCCTATTGAGCATGTTTGGGACTGGATGAAGCGTCGTCTCACGCGGTCTGCACATCCAGCACGAACGCTGGTCCAACTGAGGCGCCAGGTGGAAATGGCATGGCAAGCCGTTCCACAGGACTACATCCAGCATCTCTACGATCGTCTCCATGGGAGAATAGCAGCCTGCATTGCTGCGAAAGGTGGATATACACTGTACTAGTGCCGACATTGTGCATGCTCTGTTGCCTGTGTCTATGTGCCTGTGGTTCTGTCAGTGTGATCATGTGATGTATCTGACTCCAGGAATGTGTCAATAAAGTTTCCCCTTCCTGGGACAATGAATTCACGGTGTTCTTATTTCAATTTTCAGGAGTGTATTTTGTTGTGACTGGTGGTCAACAGCTCGAAGAAACCAATCCGAGATATTCATCGACAGTCGCAATGGGTGACAACACTAAGAAATCTCTCTTCTATCCTGTCACCTTTCTACATTCTTCTAAAGAACATCAAAATATTTTTTTTATTTCAACCTCATACTACTGTAACTTTTTATAAAGAAGTATTATTATTTTTTTGTAAAATGTGGCAGATAAAAAGCGAAGGAAGAGACTATAAAAAAGGTGACCAACGAAACTCAGATGTACGACTTTTTGAAAGGTGGGTTAACAGGTCTTTAAATTTGCAATAAATAAATGGTAGGTGTTGGATCGTGCCTAGTCGTCGAATATGGGTTGTCTAGGAATCCTGATTCCTCGGATCGCGAGACAACAATTCAAGCAAATCCTACTAATCAGTTTTATTACGGAAAGTAAATGACAGTACTTAAGTTTGAGAACTACATGGATGTGTCTCAAACGAAGGGCGATATCCGGAATAAACAAGCTTCTTCAGCATATTACCAATTCTAATACAAGTGAAGTAATACTGTTAACGCTTCTATTCAGGTCTCTAGTTTTGAGGCTTCTGTAGAACTGGGCCGCGGCCAGTCGGGCGCGGCGCTTGTGTTCTCTTCACGTAGAGGCCACTACTGTCACGTTGTCATCCTGGAGAGGGTTAGGTCAGATTGCTATTGACTGACTCTTCAGAGGCCTTGCTGCTCTCTTGTTCCCGACTGGTGTGCCGGCGCTTGACTTAACGCCTAACAGTAGGAATCAACGATGTCTGTATAAAACAACAGACATGGTCAGAGTTATAGCCATAGAGAGTATACCACAGACAGCGATGGGATGGAGGTAGCTATCCAGCAGAAAGGTCCTCCTGTCTGTCATGGCAACACCACACCCCCCCCCCCCCACTCCCGCCACCCTGACTAGAGAGCGCCGCATTCGCTCTCCCGGAGACCGGGATCGGGAAATGGAGCAGTGTCCAGAGATACAAGATGCTGATGTTATGTCACTGGTTAGCACCAACAAAGAGTCGGTAGAAAGCCATGACTGCGGCAACTAATGTAATAGGACAGTTGTCAGCTATAGAGAAAACTCTGAAGTCATGCTAATCGATGTTGTTTGGATCACCAACAGATCCACCTGATTCTAATGTTGCAGGATTATGGCTTGAGTACCCTAAACGTCAATGATATTAGCAACTAAATAAGATTGATGATGATGATGATTCCCATACTTCTTTACAGAGCGTAGGGGAGCGACGCGGGAGAACCGCGTCGCCTTACTAGGCAAGGTCCTAGTGGAGGTGGTTTGCCATTGCCTTCCTCCGACCGTAATGGGGATGCATGATAATGATGAAGACGACACAATAACACCCAGTCATCTCGAGGCAGGAAAAATTCATGACCCCGCCGGGAATCGAACGCGGGATTACAAATGGTTAAATAGATGTTGCAGGCAACGGACGAGGATACTTTGTTCCTACAGGAGGCAGAGAGCTTTGTGGAATACGACATTTATAGTTCCGCTGGTGACGAAGCTGATGTCGCCACAGCCATTGCGTTAGGCCAGAGAGTAGCGGCGGAGGGTGTGACCTACACTCCTGGAAATTGAAATAAGAACACCGTGAATTCATTGTCCCAGGAAGGGGAAACTTTATTGACACATTCCTGGGGTCAGATACATCACATGATCACACTGACAGAACCACAGGCACATAGACACAGGCAACAGAGCATGCACAATGTCGGCACTAGTACAGTGTATATCCACCTTTCGCAGCAATGCAGGCTGCTATTCTCCCATGGAGACGATCGTAGAGATGCTGGATGTAGTCCTGTGGAACGGCTTGCCATGCCATTTCCACCTGGCGCCCCAGTTGGACCAGCGTTCGTGCTGGACGTGCAGACCGCGTGAGACGACGCTTCATCCAGTCTCAAACACGCTCAATGGGGGACAGATCCAGAGATCTTGCTGGCCAGGGTAGTTGACTTACACCTTCTAGAGCACGTTGGGTGGCACGGGATACATGCGGACGTGCATTGTCCTGTTGGAACAGCAAGTTCCCTTGCCGGTCTAGGAATGGTAGAACGATGGGTTCGATGACTGTTTGGATGTACCGTGCACTATTCAGTGTCCACTCGACGATCACCAGTGGTGTACGGCCAGTGTAGGAGATCGCTCTCCACACCATGCATGCCGGGTGTTGGCCCTGTGTGCCTCGGTCGTATGCAGTCCTGATTGTGGCGCTCACCTGCACGGCGCCAAACACGCATACGACCATCATTGGCACCAAGGCAGAAGCGACTCTCATCGCTGAAGACGACACGTCTCCATTCGTCCCTCCATTCACGCCTGTCGCGACACCACTGGAGGCGGGCTGCACGATGTTGGGGCGTGAGCGGAAGACGGCCTAACGGTGTGCGGGACCGTAGCCCAGCTTCATGGAGACGGTTGCGAATGGTCCTCGCCGATACCCCAGGAGCAACAGTGTCCCTAATTTGCTGGGAAGTGGCGGTGCGGTCCCCTACGGCACTGCGTAGCATCCTACGGTCTTGGCGTGCATCCGTGCGTCGCTGCGGTCCGGTCCCAGGTCGACGGGCACGTGCACCTTCCGCCGACCACTGGCGACAACATCGATGTACCGTGGAGACCTCACGCCCCACGCGTTGAGCAATTCGGTGGTACGTCCACCCAGCCTCCCGCATGCCCACTATACGCCCTCGCTCAAAGTCCGTCAATTGCACATACGGTTCACGTCCACGCTGTCGCGGCATGCTACCAGTGTTAAAGACTGCGATGGAGCTCCGTATGCCACGGCAAACTGGCTGACACTGACGGCGGCGGTGCACAAATGCTGCGCAGCTAGCGCCATTCGACGGCCAACACCGCGGTTCCTGGTGTGTCCGCTGTGCCGTGCGTGTGATCATTGCTTGTACAGCCCTCTCGCAGTGTCCGGAGCAAGTATGGTGGGTCTGACACACCGGTGTCAATGTGTTCTTTTTTCCATTTCCAGGAGTGTACTTACCATCCACCCTCAGTGTTGCACTTACTGCACGGGACGTCCGCTTGGTGAAGGTGCCGTCTGGATCTATGAACAGACGTGAGAGGGAAGCCTTTTATACGACAGATGTAACAAATCTCTTTGGAGGACGTATGGAGCATTACATTGTTGGTGGCGAATTCAGACTTGGTTCTTTGACAGGCGCTACAAATACTGGTCCCGGAATTTGCTCTTCACACCTGAGAACTGAAACACGTACATCACGAGCCATTCGTCTAGTTGCTTAGACAGAATCTATTTGACGCGTGGGCTATGTGCGGGAACGTTTGGTGCTGAGGTGTGACCAATGGCCATTACAGTTCGCCGAGCTTACATGTGCACCAAGACTCTACCAAAATAGATGACACGGCGCAGCATAAGCCCTCTGGAGTTTATTGTCACTCAATTACGGGAGGACGACTGTTCCCAGCAGTGGCATCAGTGCCCTCTACATCACAGAGTATACGATTCGACACCTATGCTGTGGCTCCGCCGTGTAAAGCCCTTTATATGACGGGCTCTCGCCGGCCAGCGTGGCCGAGCGGTTCTAGGCGCTACATTCTGGAACCGCGCGACCGCTACGGTCGCAGGTTCGAATACTACTTCGGGCATGGATGTGTGTGGTGTCCTTAGGTTAGTTGGGTTTAAGTAGTTCTAAGTTCTAGGGGACTGATGACCTCAGAAGTTAAGTCCCATAGTGCTCAGAGCCATTTGAACCATTTGAACGACGGGCTTTCCTCAGATACGGCCGCGAAAAGTTAGAATGTCACCGGGCGACCACCGAATTTTCGAATTTTACTTCACGGCTCTGCAGCAGCTGGCAACGCAACCTCCATTCCCAGGACGGCAGACAGCTGTTCGCCGTATAAAGGCTCAACTGCTGTGACCCAAGACTAATAAGATGGAAGGAGTCAAGGTATTTGAGAGAATGCTCGATGGGCTACCCACCGAACGACCATGTTACACTACGTCGTTAGAAAAATTCTGAAACGTCGTGGAGTACTCGTTAGGGAAGCAAACGGACGAAGGTATATGGATCACTTCACAGAGAGACATTGCATGTGCTTTTACCGAACATAATCATAGTTGCGGTGCGGAGGACCTATTGAACAGAACAGTAGGTGGCGCACGTACTCCGCAACATGCCAGCGGATGACCGCTCACTGAAGCGGACGATCTGTCGGTGGAGGTTACGCTTGAAGATTTGGAGCTGCCTAGAAGTGCGGTACTTCTAGCAAGTCATTCGGACGAGATGGGTTCGCGATTGACTTCCACCGAACCTCCTCCTCTCATGGCACCGAAGATATACAACGAACTGCTGACGATTATGTTCTACATCTCTTCCGAGTTCACGGAGAGTATATAATGTGTTACCTTGATGCACGCCAACCACAAAACGACCCCTGACTATGTTGAACGCCGATTACAAGATCTTACACCGATCCTTCGCGTCCGCGTCCACTCTGTGGTATCAGACAAGACGGACAAGATGCATTTCGATCAAACGTTCGCGCCGGAAACAGCAACGTACACACGGCGCTGGGGGCGTATAACAATGGCATAACACCGATGTTAGCCTCCAGATTGCGAGGCGCTATGGTGGAAACATATCCCTACGAAGTCTTCGACCGGATGGACCACATTTTTCTTCTTGGCATCATGGAACGGATGGAAATCCCCAGTTCGTTGACTTGATTATGAAGTTGTTTCATCAAACGAATTTTCGAGTTTCTCGTGCTTTCGCTGAACAGATCCAAATTCGGCGTTCGGTGAAGCAGAATTGCCCTCTGTCTCCCATTCTGTCTACAAGCGCTCTCGAGTCAGCACTAAATGGACTCATGGACTCCGATGACGCCACCTTTTGATACCGTGCGTACGCCGACGAACGTCATTCTACTCGCTAAATTCGGAGACGAAATCTGCGAGCCGCTGGGATGGTTTCAGCAGTAGAGGGCAGCGGCCGAAAGCGTCATTAACTTGCGGAAGACCCTTTACATGGATATGGTTAAGGGGCTGCGACCAAGTTCCCCACCCTAAACGTTTGGGAGTGGTTTTTCATGGGAACACGAGAAATGTACAGTGGCAGATAATTATAGAAGGTTGCTACGACAGATTCGTGCTTTAGTACAGCAACATGTCCTGCGTGCCACGGACATGCTACAGACACTGCAGTACGTTAACGTCTATTTGACATCAGAAGTAGATTACCTGGCACACTTACTGCTCTTGTCTTGATGTTGGTTGGTTGAACTGGGGGAGGGGACCGAACAGGGCGGTCATCGGTCCCATCGGATTAGGGAAGGATGGAGAAGTATGTCTTCCATGCGCATTCAAAGGAACCATCTCGGAGTTTTCCCGAGGAGATTTAGGGAAATCACATAAAAACTAAATCAGGGTTGCCGGACGCGGGTTTGAGCCGTCGTCGTTCCGAATGCTAGTCCAGTTTGCTAACCACTGCCCCACCTCGCTCGGTGTGTGTCGATGTTACAATCAGCCTTCGGACATTGGGGTCTAGCTTCCTATTCAAAATCCTATACTACGCATTGACGCTGCCACGTGGGGAAGGAGGCATCGCACTTGTCCATGTGAGGAACAGGGCATGGGCGATACGTCTTGATATAATGCATCGATTATGGAGGAGTGAGTGAGTCACTTTAATGGCCATAGTGATAGACGAAGTCGCCGCCATCGATTGGCCCACCGGCTAACGTCGGCCACATTACGCAGCCGCTCGATCACGTCCGGGCTTTGTTGACTATAGACACGTATGGGAGGAGTTGCCGGCGCCTAGGCAGCTCAGAACGAAGGATGTTCATCACTGCTTTCTACGAAACCGCTCACGTAACGTGGTTGAACAGAAATACCAGGCGATGCGGTTGAGGAACGTCTTTTCATATTGCGGTTCAGACTCTGTGGTACATTGTGGAGAACGGCAAATTCCCGAACCGTTAACGACTGCAGGCCATTCATCAGGCAGACAGGCCTCTATGCCTCCACTGTGCGGTCACCGTCTTCGTCGAACATCGTTTAGTTTGTGTCACAGCGACTGAGTGTTGGCTTATAACGAGGAAAGTCTTAGCCCTGTTGTTAACTACTGCGCACACAGCAATTACTGCCGCCGCCCTACTCTTCATGCAAGAAAGCTATCTCCCCGCTACCAGGACACGCGCAGTGAATTGGATAAAGGCACGGTAACACGTTATCTTTATCGAGAAGGTGATACGGTTCTCCTATAATTTTGGTATATAGTACAGTAGGGGCATACGATCCTACAGCGACACAACAATACGGAACAAGTTTCGGCAATTATTTAAAAACGTTACTCGCAGGCCCTTTAGTTAGATGGAGTGTTCTAGGTGCCCGACGAGGAGTATGAAGATAATGTTCAGTCAGAAGGCTACATTCACGCCTGAGGTAATCAGGGGACGATGTTACTGTTTATCGAGAAGACAATGTGGATTGATCCACTGGCTCGGTGCAGGGCATTCCGACATAAGAAAGCAAAGTATGCCTCGTTTCCTCACCTTTTTGATTCTTGGAAGGTACGTTTGTAACTAAATAATTTATTATACGTAAAAGATACTGATATAGCATTCCTTGGCCGCAATTTAAAAAAAAAGCGGAGTGCAACCTCTTCGAGCAAGAATCAAAAGGTCATGGGTCTCGAGTTCGAACATGAGCACTCTTAAATTTTGAATAAAAGTCATCAGCGCTGGTGACCGAAGGCTTCCGGCATAAGAAGTCACCCTTGTTCTCCATAATATAAGAGGTCGTAGGAACAGGTTCAGGGCACTCTCCTGCCCTTGAGGTGGTAAACTGATCCTAAAAGGCGCCAAAATCGGCAATAATTAAAAGGCCGGATATCCCAGAAGGTAATGGAACCTACTGCATTAAGGACACGTTATATATGCAGGACATGTGGTCCAGAGCTGAAAAAGCGCCATGAGAGTCTTTCAATTGGCAAAAGATTCCAGATTTCCGGGACGCGGTTTCTACGAGGAAGGTCACCAAGAGAAAAGGATGAAATAACCAACCACGGGATACACTTTTGGGAGCCGGGGTGTGGAATGTCGAAATCTGAAAACAGTGGGGAATCTAGAAAATCTGGGGAGGGGAATGCAAAGGGTTAATAATCGAGATACGGGGGGTGACGAGGAGGAGGGGAGGTGGGTCGGGGGGGGGGGGGGGGGTAATCACTGAAGTGAAATGGAAGGAATACAAGGATTTCTGGTCGGACGATCATAGGGTAATGTCAACAGTAGCGAGAAATGGTGTAACGAGAGTAGGATTCGTTACGAATAGGAAAGTGGAGATACTGTGAACTGATCAGTGATAGGGTTGTTCTCATCAGATTAGACAGCACACCAAACTCCACAACTACGGCTCAGGTTTACGTAGAAAGATGAAGAGATAGAGAATGTATATGACAATATTGACTGCGTAAAGCAGTATGCAAAGAGAGATGATAATTCACTAGTCGTGGTGAATGGAACGCGGTTACAGAAGAAGAAATAGAGGAAAATATGAGCTTGGTACTGGGAACAACAGAGGAGAATGTCGAGTTCTGCAAAAAATTTCAGGTGGTAACAGCGAGTACCCTGTTTAAGACTTGCAAGAGGAGGAGGTTTACTTGGAAAATTGTATGAAGACATCGGAAAATTCCAGCTGGATTATATAGTGGTCAGACAGACATTCAGAAATCAGATATTGAGCTGTAAGGCACACCAGTAGCAGATGTAAGCTCAGATCAAAATTTATTAATGGTGAGGAGTAGTCTGCTGTATAAGAGAATCGCCCAGAAGAATCAGTGCTTAAGGAAATGGGATGCTCAAATACTAACGAATGATGAGACGCGTTTAAAGTTCGCTAACAGTCTGGACACTGCGATAAGGAGTACCAGAGCAGGCAGTTGAAGGGGAATGGACATCTCCAAAAAGCACTGTCACCTGTCTTGGACAAGCAGACAAAGATACAAGGAAGGTAGCTGCGAGGAAACATTTACAGAAGAAGTAAATTGATCGACGCAAGAAGGAAATACAGAAAGAGTCTGGGAATGATAGAGACACAGCAACATAAATTAGGGTTAGATAAATAAGAGATTAAATAAGTAGGAAGTGTAGGACAGCTAAGTCGAAATGGCCACATGACAAATGAGAAAAAATCAAAAGATAAATGATCGTTGGGAGTACTGACTCATTGCACAGGAAAGTCTAAACAAACTTCGCTGAAATGAAAAGCAAAGGTGATAACTTTAAGAGTCGACTAGGAATATACATGCAGAGGAAACGCCGATAGGTAGAAAGAGTACATTGCAGGTCTGTAAGAGAAGGTGGACTTGCCTGAAGACGTGACAGAAGAAGAAACTGCAGTCGCATAGAAGAATTAGTGGATCTAGTATTAGCGACAATTTAAAAGGTCTCTGGAAAGTTTGAGATTAGAAGGGACAGACAACATTCCAATGGAATTTCTAAAATCATTTTCATGAGTGGCACCATAACAACTATTGAAGTTGGTGCGTAGAATCTTTGAGAATGGCGACGTACCATCAGACGTTCGGAAAAAACTCACCCAAAAAGTTCCAAAGATAGCAGGGGCAGATAGCTGCAACAACAACGGCCCAATCAGCTGAACAGCGTATGCATGCAAACTGCTGATTTACAGAAAATTGATGATTTGTGTGGTGACAATCAGTTTGGTTTCAAGAAGGGTAAGCTAATCACAGAGGCAGTTCAGACCACGTGATTGATATGGGAATCAAGAGTGATGAAAAATGAAGACATATTCATTGGATGTCTATTTAGGAAAAGCATTCTACAATGTAAAATGGTGCAAGATTTTCAAAGGTTTGAAAAAATAGGGGTCAACTATAGAGAAAGACGTGGAATATATATTACGTACAAGAATCTAGAGAGAACGATAAGACAGGAAGCCCATTAACGAAGTTCTTAAATTGAAGAGTGTAAGACAGAATACAGTCTTTCTCTCCTAGAGTTCAATCTATACCTCGAAGGAGCGATGACGGAGATAAAAGAAAGGTTCAAGAGTGGGAAGAATATTGGGGGTGATAGGATATAAATGATTTGCTGCTGACATTCCTTTCGACAGTGAAAGTGAACAATTACAGCGTGCGTTGAATGGAATGAACAGACTAAGTGTAATATGATGAGAAGAAGCATAAATAAGAGTAGCGTAAAGCCTCATATGAAAAATGATGGTCACAAAATTAATGAATTCTGCTACTTTAGAGGCAAAATAACCGATTACAGTCCATACCAGAAGGACAAAAAAATGTTCAAATGCGTGTGAAATCTTATGGGACTTAACTGCCAAGGTCATCAGTTCCTAAGCATACACACTACTTAACCTAAATTACCCTAAGGAGAAAGACACACGCACCCATACCCGAGGGAGGACTCGAACCTCCGCCGGGACCAGCAGCACAGTCCATGACTGCAGCGCCCTAGACCGCTCGGTTAATCCCGCGCGGCCCAGAAGGACATAACAAGTAGAATAACACAAGCAAAGAGTGCATTCGAAACCAAGAGAAGCTGAAAATTAGTTGGACCAGACATATAAGGAATGAGGAAATTCTCCACAGAATTGGCGAAGAGAGCAACGTATGGAAAACCCAAACAAGAAGAAGGGACAGGATTAAGACATCAGGGAATAACTTCGATGGTACTAGAGCGAACTAGAGGGAACTGCAGAGGGTAAAAGTCTGTAGAGGAATATAGAGATTCATGTAACAAATGGCTGACGACGTAGAGTGTGGTGTAGAGTGAAACTCCAAGGCTGAGATGAAAAGGTTAGCGCGAGAGCGGAATTCGTGGTGGGCTGAATCAAACCAGTCAGAAAACCGATAAAAAAAGACGTCTACTGCCGGCCGATTAGGTGAATGTATGTTACCTGTTTATAGTTTTGTACTAGAACTTTCTGCGTTGATTGTTTCCTATTTTGGAAAGACTCCTTTCTTTCCAATTTGATTCATAAATATTTTGCAGGAAGAAAAATCAAGTGGTAACACATACATTTCTTTAAATTCAATCCAACGTAATGCACGGATAAATTTCAGTTATCGAGTCACGTTCAGGCTTTTCCCCGTGCTATGACTGTGATGTGACTGCTTTGCTGCGTGACTGCTTTAGTCCCACACTTCCCGGATGATACGGAAGGAAATCTCTTTTGTCGGTTCCAATAGCTAGAGAAGCTAGTTACTTGAACCAGCATGTTATTCTTTAATAGCTGTATTTACTCAATAGCCAACGACCTTTCCGCACTAGTAACACCGGTTCCCGTCATACCACCGAAGTTAAGCGCTGTCGGGCTTGGATAGAACTTCGATGGTCGACCGGTCGGTCTTCCGAGTGCTATTGGCAAGCAGGGTGCACTCAGCCCTTGTGAGGCAGATTGGGGAGCTACTTGACTGAGAAGTAGCGGCTCCGGTCACGAAAACTGACATCGGCCGGGAGAGCAGTGTGGTGACTACATAACCCTTCATATCCGCATCCAGTGATGCCTATATGCTGAGGATGACGCGGCGGTCGGTCAGTCCCATTAAGGTCTTTATTGGCCTGTTCAGACGGAGTTAACTCAATGACAAAAACATGTATATATCTAATGTGGCTGAATGGGAATAATACAGCGCTAACAGTGCAGCAGTTAAGAGAGTGGAGACACATTTGTTAAAATGTTTATGTAATTTCATGTTTATGTAGTTTCACTTAGAAAGATAAAAAAGTATCGGTGAAACATTTACGCTCTATGTTTTCGGTTGGCAAACTTTACACAGCTCGCTAACGTCGCATATCTTTTCGGTGAAATACGAGTGTAGTGTTACTGCAGCTCGCGTACACCTTTCAGTGAAGACCACAGAAGGGTATTTTGTAGGCAGTCGTCCGTGCGTGCCCTGGGTCGGCCTTCATATCGGAAATACAGTCCGGAAACCTCCACGTGAGGCCATCCTTCATCCGTCTGAATAAATGTAAATCCGATATCGCCGAAACCGGGCGGTATCGCGGAATGGTCACAGCGGTACGACAACTTTTTGAAAGCGCTACTGTTGCTGAAACTTATTGATGCTTTTTCAGAGACTTAATATGGAACACTCGGGTGTAGAAAGACCCTGTATTTTACATACTTTACGTAACAATTTCAGATATTCAGCTTCGATTACTCTTCTCACGCAGATACATACCATCGCTGAACTTCTGCATTTTCTCTCGCAAAAGACGTTCCGCCGCATTAAAATCTTGGATCTTGTTTCTGTACGTCGACGTTATACTTCACATGTCACTGCACGTAGATTCACTACTCTGAGCCGGGTTCGATTCCCGGCGGGGTCGGGGATTTTCTCTGCCTCGTGGTGGCTGGGTGTTGTGTGCTGTCCTTAGGTTAGTTAGGTTTATGTAGTTCTAAGTTCTAGGGGACTGATGACCATAGATGTTAAGTCCCATAGTGCTCAGAGCCATTTGAACTACTCTAAGAATAATGGTTTGAAGGACAGGTAGGGGTGATGAAGGAAGTAAGAAGAAATTCTGTGTAGATAATGATTATCAAAGAATCTCCTTTGTGAACCTAAGTCGCTGAGTAAAGCAGCAATTTTAATTGTGCTGTCACAGGCCATCGGACGTTCTCGTGTAGTCTATTATAATATATTTAGATGTTTACTTGCTCATGATAACAAGAGACAACAGACTCAACAAAATTTACCTTAGGAACAATAGCTTCATAGCGAATATTTTTCTGACTTAGAAGCTATAATTGGTTTATATGAAAGACACTACTGGCCGTTAAAACTGATACACAAAGAAGAAATGCAGATGATAAACGGGTATTCATTGGACAAATATATTACACTAGAACTGACATGTGATTATATTTTCACGCAATTTGGGTCCATAGACCCTGAGAAATCAGTACCCAGAACAACCGACTCCTACCGTAATAACGGCCTTGATACGCCTAGGCATTGAGTCAAACAGAGCTTGGATGGCGTGCACAGGTACAGCAGCCCATGCAGCTTCAACAGGACACCACTACTCATCAAGAGTAGTGACTGGCGTATTGTGACGAGCCAGTTGCTCGGCCACCTTGGACCAGACGTTTTCAATTGGTGATCGATCTGGAAAACGTGCTGTTCAGGGCAGCAGTCGAACATTTTCTGTATCCAGAAAGGCTCGTACAAGACCTGCAACATGCGGTCGTGCATTATCGTGCTGAAATATAGGGTTTTGCAGTGATCGAATGAAGGGTAGAGCCACGGGTTGTAACACATCTGAAATGTAACGTCCACTGTTCAAAGTGCCGTTAATGCGAACAAGAGCTGGCCGAGGCGTGTAACCAGTGGCATCCCAAGCATCAAGCCCGGTGATACGCCAGTATGGCGATGACGAATACATACTTCCAATGTGCGTTCACCACGATGTCGCCAAACACGGATGCGACCATCATCATGCTGTAAGCAGAACCTGGATTCATCCCAAAAAATGATTTGCCATTCGTGCACCCAGGTTCGTCGTTGAGTACACCATCGCAGGCGCTCCTGTCTGTGATGCAGCGTCAAGGGTAACTGCAGCCATGGTCTTCGAGCAGATAGCCCATGGTGCTGCAAACGTCGTCGAAATGTTCTTGAAGGGTAACTGCAGCCATGGTCTTCGAGCAGATAGCCCATGGTGCTGCAAACGTCGTCGAAATGTTCGTGCAGATGGTTGTTGTCTTGCAAAGGCCCCATATATTGTCAGGGATCGAGACGTGGCTGCACGATCCGTTACAGCCATGCGGCTAAGATGCCTGTCATCTCGACTGCTAGTGATACGAGGCCGTTGGGATCCAGCACGGCGTTCCGTATTACCCTCCTGAACCCTCCGATTCCATATTCTACTATCAGTCATTGGATCTCGACCAACGCGAGCAGCAATGTGGCGATACGATAAACCGCAATCGCGATAGGTCACAATCCGATCTTTATCAAAGTCGGAAACGTGATGGTACGCATTTCTCCCCTTTAAACGAGGCATCACAACAACGTTTCACAACGCAACGCCCGTCAACTGCTGATTGTGTATGAGAAATTGGTTGGCAACTTTCCTCATGTCAGCACGTTCTAGGTGTCGCCACCAGCGCCAACCTTATGTGAATGCTCTGAAAAGCTAATCATTTGTATATCCCAGCATCTTCTTCCTGTCGGTTAAATTTCGCGTCTGTAGCACGTCATCTTCGTGGTGTAGTAATTTTAAGGCCAGTAGTGTAATTGTATCAAAAAATTGTAAAACTGAACAAATATTGTAATTGATTTTATTAAGTACCTTTATCATATTGCCAAAAGTATGACATGTTACACCACGCTACTCCGTTTAAGCATTTTATACGAGGGCTATTCAGAAAGTAGGGGACGTTTTGGCATTAAAAAAAGCTAAGTACAAACATACATTTTATTTTATACATCTGAAAGAGCGACTGTCATACTACTTTTCCACATAGTCACCAAACACATTGATGCACTTATCATAGACATGGACAAGCTTTGAAAGACATTCGTCGTAAAATTCTGCCACCTGAGACTTTAGCCAGTGAGTCACGCTCGTCTGGAGTTCCGCGTCGTCATCAAAGCGCTACGTTGGAAGCTAGTTCTTCATCTTGGGAAACAAGTGGAAATCGCTTGGTGCAAGATCGGAGTTGTAGGGCGGATGAGGAAAAATTTCCCATTTGAACGAATTGCCGTGTGAGGCCGGGCATTGCGTGCAAAAATAAAATTTTGGAGGTCAGCTTTCCTCTGCGTTTGTTCTGAACTGCTCTTTTAAGGTTGTGCAAAGTTTGTCAGTACCGGACAAAATTCGTGGTTGCTCCACGTTCGAGGTAAGTTATTTGTGAAAGGTATAGGTTATTGTTAGTCAGGGCCATTCTTTTGTAGGGATTATTGAAAGTCAGATTGCGTTGCGCTAAAAAAATATTGTGTGTCAGTTTAAACACAGTCATGTATAATTTTTCTAAGGGGACGTTTCATATGTCGACCTTTAGCCGAGGATACCTCACAAAAATCTTCGTTACTCGAACTACTGCAATACAGCGAGCGCCGCTACTGCCAGCTAAATAAAAGATTCAAACTACGGAAGGCACTAACTACTGATAGGCATAGTTAGAAAATGAAAGATTTTAATAGAGAACAAACAATGTATTTACCGTAATAGTCATAATATATATAGCAGTTCATGACATCCAGTCTTACAAATTTCAAAACTCCGTCATCTCTCTTCCCACATCCACCACTGCTGGCGGCTCACCTCCAACTGAGCAACGCTACGCGCTGCTAGCATCCATCTGCCCAACACTACAATGGCAGACAACAATGCAAACCAGCCACAGACTGCACACAACACAGCCAGTGATTTTCATACAGAGGTGGCGTTACCAATAAAAAAACCTAAACAGCCTACTTACACACTTAGCACAGTTCATAATAAATTTCTACAGGTTTTAGGTTTTTTGCCAACAAAAACCGTACCACAGACCGCACCTCGCAACTGGCGGGATTTAAGATTTTAGCGTACATTTCAAATTCGAATATCGAAGAAACCAGACGCGCAGAGACTTCCCCACTGTCACGGATGGATGCCGACTGAGCTCCGAGCACGAGCATACCAAAATATACGCGAACAGCGCGCACCTAGCGGCGTCAGTCGGAATCGCTCCCTGCTTTCTGAATAGCCCTCGTATGTTATCATGTACGTTGTAAACATTTTAGTAGTTTTGCAAAAATGATCGCTGCTCGACAGACTTGCCACTTAATCAGTGAGAGTGGAAGAAGGTAGTAAATGGCTGTAAGACGAATGTTAAAATGTTGAGGTAGCAATGGGACTTAGACAGATTAACTTGTGGAAGTGTCGGAGCGGACAAACATCAGAAACAATGATTTTCATAGTTTCGAACGTCGAATATTTTTGATAATTACCTCACTGACAAAACCTTGCAGCTGCAGTCAAGCTAATATTACGATGCTGACTCAGAAGAATGCCACACTTTACATTTCGATGTATGCAGTTCAACGGAAAACTTAATGCTGAATTCCTGGATGATAACGCGTGAAGAGCTTCCCGATCACAATAACATCAGCAACAATTATTACAAACAAAATATTTATGAAATTTTCTCTTCTGAGAGAGAATAGTTATTTACTATATCCTGAGGTGAACTTCGTACTTTTAAGCTTTCCTTATTGAAAGATTTTGCTGCGTAAGTTCGAAATTGTGACATCAATTCCGACTCGGGCAACGGGCGAGTGTTTTAAACATGGCATGCATCACTCGCGGTTAATTCATGACGGAATCGATCGAATTCATCTATGTATACATTGTGTTTCTTTATTATCTGAAAATATGACCTATCTAGATCTCTTGATTGAAGCATGTGAATCGGTTATTTGAGAAACCACGTCTGTCTACTACCAACAGTTTTTGAAAGAACTGGAAAGAAACTGTCTACACCTTATGTCATTTGGTCTTTTGACGTAATGTTTATCTAGTGAACTCAGAAAATTCTTTGTAACAGATCTGCTTTATTTCTTCTAAATTAACTTTTCATATAATTATATTTATGAAGCACTATTTGGCACGTCTATTAAAACTTAAGGCAGCAAATGTTAAAACCAACAACTATTCGCCGAGGAAATCGTTCAACGAAGTTAGTTTTACGGGTCGTGTCGAAAGTACTTACTTGTGTTCTTCTCCAGATTGTCTTTCTTCCACGGTTTTTCCTTTGCAATTTTCATACTGTATGCCTTTAACTCGAGCTCTTTTTAATTAATCACGCTTATACTCCACTTGCTTCTGCCCTCTATTTCATTTTTTTAACTTCAACACCCATGCTCTTCCTCCAAGAGCAATTACAATACCACCTTACTATCAGTGGGAAAACATTGTTAACAGCGTCGGTGGTTCATATAGTTGTCGTCAGAATTTTTAATCGAGCAAAGATACTTGTCCTGGACGTATGTGATTTCTGAAAGTTCACAGCAGTATCAAGAGTCGGGCAATACTGTTTAAACGAAGCAGAGAAGCATGATTCCTCTCGAGATTTTAAGCTCATCGGTACCATCCGACCGCCGTGTCATCCTTAGCTGAGGATGCGGATTGGAGGGGCGTGTGGTCTGCACACCGCTTTCCCTATCGAAATGTTAAGGTATATCTATTACTATCGCATATAAAATGAGGTAACGACGTTACCGCTCAACTAATCAATACGGTCACTGCACCTATTCATACATTAAACTGTGTCTGAACCTTAATACGGCTAGAACGTTGTAACCCTGAACTAAAAAAGTTGTTAGGAAGCCGAAATCAAAACCCAATGAAAAGATAGCCGACTAATAAATGCTACTGCTCACAGTTAACTAAGGAATCATTATTTCTTTTAAAGCGGATGTGTCGCTTATGACAGTAACGCTGTTCATCCTAAAATTCCATGCATTTCTACCCTCATGCAGCTGATTTGGAAATATGAAAAGTTATCGTCGATAAGTGCCTCATGTCATTGGTTTTTGGTATCATATGAAACCAGTCAAAAAACTTCATACATCAAATATATTTTTTTAAGTTTCAAGATATAAGTTGGTATATCATCCTTTTCCGGTCTTCACAAAGAATTTTTCACAAATACTATTGTTAACATTTTTATGTGAGATTCGCACTCATCTTTTGGTAAAAAAAAGTTACTCCAGTTTCCTAAAAACTACATTTTATAGAGGCGGAAAGGACATCTCGAGATAGCATGTTTCGCCTCCATGTGGCTTTTGATTTTCTACTACATATCCTACGAAGTACACTAATTGACATAGATGTTATGGATTTTTTGTGACATTAGGCCTCATTTTAAGAACAGTAGACCCCTGTGACGTGAAGAACGAAAAGAAAACCTTCCGGCTAATTAGCGGCATTGATTGCTCATAACTGACACAAAAGGTAATTCGAGTTAGTTGCCACACGAATTACAGAAACTTCCCTCGGTTCGTCTGAGGAAAGCGAACAGTAATAATTAGTATGACGAGGGTATGTACGAATGAAACCGACGAATGGATGTGCTTGCTCTAGCGTTTCGTCGAAATAAATGTCGGGGTAGAACAATAGTGCCGTCTGTAATTTGTTCGTCCATTACAGAGTGTGGAATTTCTGTACGGTGATTATTTCAGCCACTTAGTCGCCATTAACGAATTTCGTCCCAGGCGGCCACTGGCGGAGAATTACGCCGCCATCGCTCATGTGTGTGTTGGTGTAAGAGAGAGTGCGTGTGAGTTTGTGCGTCTGGATTCGAAGCTGTTTCCGGTCGACATTTGACCCTAAAAGGCGCGGCGTAGCGGTCCGTGGCCCACTGCTGGCGCAACAACCAGGTGTCAATAATTACCCAGAACGTGAAATACGGCACGCCGGCATAAACATGGGGGATATTAAATTACAATGTAATCTCCAGCGCCTGCACAGAACACCCCCACTGCGTAAACACAAGGGCTGCCGTAATGCACGTTCGCCCGGTCGAAAATATATGGCTGTGTGTGGGTAGTAATTCTTCCTCCTGGACGTGATCCGAGGCTATATTCTCTTTTTATCGCATGCGTACCGTTGCTGTCTATTTCAAGATATCCATTCGAGAAAACATAGGCACCTCTCATTGTTATTACGTGTCGGTGTGTACAGACACGTAATGTAGACAACTTCACAAGCGAAGACCGTTAAAAAAGCACCCGTAGTTAAATATTATTTCGTTTCAAATTCTTGTCTATCTTTAGAATAGTGCGAGTCTAACTCTTGTTCCCTAGTGTATGTCATACACACGTTATCCTACAAAATTATCAAAGGTACATACACAGGGTGTCCCAAAATAATGTGTACACCTTTTGAAACTGAACATCTCTTTAATTAAAGGAAACAGAAATGCCATTTTTGTGGATAATTATTAATTACTAAGAACGAAAACAAAACTTTCCTTTGTTCCAGGATTGTAAACGTATTGTTATTGTTAGCTCAACGGAACTCAGTGCTAAAATGTTACTGGAAAACAGAGAATATGAGTGAGGTACGATGATGGAGGGCTGAATTTGGAACACCATCACCACCAAGGGTAACAACTGCAAGAGCCGGCCAGTGTGGCCGTGCGGTTCTAGGCGCTTCAGTCTGGAACCGCGTGACCGCTACGGTCGCAGGTTCGAATCCTGCCTCGGGCATAGATGTGTGTGATGTCCTTAGGTTAGTTAGGTTTAATTAGTTCTAAGTTCTAGGCGACTGATGACCTCATAAGTTAAGTCGCATAGTGCTCAGAGCCATTTTGAACAACTGCAAGAATCTGAGACAAGTTTGACATCAGAGAAACAGTACAAAGATTTGAAGAAGGGACATTGAGGAAGGAAGAGACGTTCAGCAGGCAATGAAAGGGTTCATGCAGTGATCCAGGCATACACAAAATCCCGAATAAATCTGCAAGGCAGTGCTCTCATGAGATTGGCACCTGCAAACGCAGTGATCATAGAATTCAGTGGACTCAGAAATTGAAGCCTTAAATTCAAAGACTTTTCATTGCTCTTAAAGAGTGAATTTTGTGAGTGATTCATTAACAGATGCGCTGAAGAGCAACATTTCCATTGACAGATGAAGTGACCTTTAAACTTAATGAAACAATTAACTGCCATAAGTGCATGTACGGGGCCAGTGAGAACCCCTACATAGCAGAGGAAAGCCATGTTAATCTACCAGGAGTATGAGTCTAGCGTGGTCTGTCTTGTGGAAGGTTAATTGGACTGTACTACTTTGAAAACACGGTCACAAGTGACTCTTATTTAGAAATGTTGCTTATGATACCTCCTGGTCTTAATGACTGTTTTGAAAATGAACATTATTGCTTTCAGCAGGGTGGTGCGCCACATTACTTTCACATTGATGTGAGGGTATTTGTCAGTCGTACATTCCCTGCAAAATGGATAGGACAAAGAGAGAGAGCAGAGTTTCCAGCCTGAGCCCCTAATTTAATCCCTCTAGACTTCTGTCTGTGGGGTGCTCTCAAGAACACAGTTTACACTGCGAGACCGCAAACACTGGATGATGATAGAGAACAAATTGAGGAGGCCTGTGATGCTATTCCATTAGGAACAATACAGTTGGCATGTCACTCAGTTTTGAGTCATTGTCAATGGTGAATTGCAGCTGAAGGAGGCCACTTTGTATATTTTCCACCTTCAGTTGGGCCTTAAAATACATTACAAACATTGTACTGTATTTCTATTTCATTTAATTAAAGAGATATTCAGTTTCAAAAAGTGTATACATTTTTTTGGTGCACCCTGTGTTCATGAAAATTTCTATATTTCTCCGGTTTGGATTGTACAATAGCGTGAACAGAAATGGTCCGTAATAACGTATTGCCACTAATTTGCATTTATGTACTTGTGTTGTATACCAAATACAACATGATAATCCAGACAACCGCGATAGTGCCACGTTTGGGAAGTACATGGTAGTCGTTGTATTCGCAACAGTTGTGACAGTTGCCAGCTGGTGGTGAACATAAACACTTGTAATCGGCGCTCATAGTTTCATTAATCTTTGTACATAGCACTTTCACACTTCACATGCCAATGTATAGTGATCTTTATGGTAGTGGCAAGTGCATAAGCATTGTGAAGAGACTTGCAACACTGATGGGCAATATACTGTAACAATTTTAAAGCATAATGTAGGTTACAATTCCATAGGTTATAAACAAGGCAGTTTATGAGGTTGTAATATCATGGTAGTAAAATATTTTCCTATTAAGTTCTGTTCACTTTCTTGAGGATCCGATGATGACAGCACAACTGTTTAGAAACTGGTCATCATACAAAACGCTTTTTCAGCGCTCTTGGTTTCTGTTATCTTACACTGCAGACACCTCCTCCCCCCCCCCCCTCTGACAATGCCAGGAATATATATATAGATACGAATCGGTCGTCACAATTGCGTTTTGCCCCGAAGTCATTTACGTATTACTAAGTTCTTTGTCAGATTTTGAAATTTTAGAGAAAACAGCAAGTCGTTTAACACGTTTAATATAGCTATAATTATAGAGTAATATGTACGAAATATGTATCAGTTTCTTACTGACGAGTTATTCAGTAACATGCGCATCGATCTACATTTTCCTGCAGCGAATTTTGAAGTAACCTTGTGTGTGGGAACGTTTGTTGCTGACTGTAATGTGGCCTTCCGCTTATACTTTCATCCGGATGCTTGTTAGAATAGTGGCGGACTGACGTCTGTTTCCTGCATCTACATCAACACATTTCTTTCTCAAGCTAGTTGACGTTGTATGTGCATCACTGCCCCTCTGCCCCCTCTCCCCCCTCTCCCCCTTCTGCCCCCTCTCCCTACCCCAACCTCTGACGGTATTGTGTTGTTGAATACAGTGGTTCATGTCAGATCATCAAAGTAGTGAAACGCCGGGCCTGGCTAGTATTTGGACGGGTAACCACTCGGGAGTATCCACCACCACATAAACAGATGGCCGCGACGCGCTCTCTTATATTACTGTAATCCGATACAGGAGGCTTGGTCAATAATTTCTTTTTTCATAAGACATACTATTTCAAGATTTTGTCACAGTACCTTTTGAAAGGTTATTCTATGGAAATTATACTGTGCTTTGGCAAAAGAAGCAAACTTTAACCTGTCAACAAAAGAAATATAGACGTCGCTCATAACAGATGACGCTTCTTCAGAGAAGAAAAGGTTAACATCTCAGACCAAAATAAAACCCCAATTCTTTTGCAGTTGGGGCAGAATCGTACAACCCATCGTATTTTTAATAATGAGCAGCTGCGACTGAAACTTATCTAAGTATTTTCTTTCTGTTCTTCATCAGATAAATATAAATAATTCACAGCAAATACTGTACCATCTTGTCGTTCCTATACGCTTTCAGAGTGAAGTGCTTAACGTCTTCAACATAATTATCTCTGATGTGTTGAAAGTTAAATTATAGGTATGTGTATATATAGAAAGAAACTGGTATGGCCATGCCTATTGAAATAAAGTGTTTGAAATACAGTGTTTAAAACAGGCAGAATGGCGTTGCAGTCGGCAACGCCTATGTAGGACAACAAGTGTCTGGCGCAGTTGTTAGATCGGTTAGTGCTGCTACAACGGCAAATTCTCAACATTTAACTGAGTTTGAACGTGGTGTTATAAACGGTGCACGGTAGATCGGACACAGCATCTCCGAAATAGCGATAAAGTGGGGATTTTCGAGTACGATCATTTCGCGAGTGTACCGTGGATATCAGAAATCTGGCAAAACATCAAATTTCCGACATCGCCGCGACCTGAAAAAAATCCTGCAACACAGTGCCAAAGACGTCTGAAGAGAATAACTCAACGCAACGGAAGTGCAACCCTTCCGCAAATTGCTGCAGATCTCAATGCTGGGTCATCAACAAGTGTCAGTGTCCGATCCATTCAACGAAACGCAACGATATGGGCTTTCGGAATCGGAGACCCAATCGTGTACCCTTGATGACTGCATGACACAAAGTTTTACGCCTCTCTTGGTCCCGTCTACACCGACAATGGACTGCTGATGACTGGAAACATGTTGCCTGGCCGGACGACTCTAGTTTTAAATTGTATCGAGCCGATGGACGTGTACGGGTATGAAGACAACCCCATGAATCGATGTACCCAGCATGTCAGCTGGGAGCTGTTCAAGCTGGTTGTAATTCTAACATTTCCTGTTTAAATTTCCTATTTTCCTCTTCACTCTTTCTAAAACATTCCTCTCTTTCTGTGCCAGATATTCATCTCTCCCTTTATCACGTGTCACCATTTCAAGTCTAAATGGCTTATCTCTTTCTGCTTGACGTGAATCACGTTCTTACATACGGGACATAAAATTGAACAGCACGTTCATATCAAAGATCTGCATGGAAGAAACATTCGCCAACCCAGAAGTATCTCTTTGATCATTAATTACTGTCACTTGAGCTTCCTCGACATCCGGAATTTTTTTCTCTCTCATATTCGGAAGTCGCAAACACTTTCGGGTCATCCATTATTTCTCTTGGTTCATTATCTGTGGAAGAGAAAGAATGTTATCTATAGTTTGACTTATTTCCTCTACCGACTCTTTTCTGATTTCAGGTTTGTCATTTTCGTGTTCTAATTTACCCTCTCTTGTCCTCTTTGACATTTTTAAACGTTATACCAATTAACAATTTAATAAATCTCTCTGCACACTCAGTACGAAATTGTCTTTCTGGTTGTACACACAATGTTACACATGTACATCTACATCTACGTCTACATCTACATCCGTACTCCACAATCTACCATACGGTGCTTGGCGGAGGGTACCTCGTACCACAACTAGCATCTTTTCTCCCTGTTCCACTCCCAAACAGATCGAGGGAATAATGACTGCCTATATGCCTCTGTACGAGCCCTAATCTCTCTTATCTTTGTGGTCTTTCCGCGAAATATAAGTTGGTTGCAGTAAAATTGCACTGCAGTCAGCCTCAAATGCTGGTTCTCTACATTTCCTCAGTAGCGATTCACGAAAAGAACGCCTCCTTTCCTCCAGAGACTCCCACCCGAGTTCCTGAAGCATTTCCGTAACACTCGCGTGATGATCAAACCTACCAGTAACAAATCTAGCAGCCCGCCTCTGAATTTCTTCTATGTCCTCCCTCAATCCGACCTGATAAGGATCCCAAACGCTCGAGCAGTACTCAAGAATAGGTCGTATTAGTGTTTTATAAGCGGTCTCCTTTACAGATGAACCACATCTTCCCAAAATTCTACCAATGAACCGAAGACGACTATCCGCCTTCCCCACAACTGCCATTACATGCTTGTCCCACTTCATATGGCTCTGCAATGTTACGCCCAAATATTTAAACGACGTGACTACGTCAAGCGCTACAGTACTAATGAAGTATTCAAACATTACGGGATTCTTTTTCCTACTCATCTGCATTAATTTACATTTATCTATGTTTAGAGTTAGCTGCCATTCTTTACACTAATCACAAATCCTGTCCAAGTCATCTTGTATCCTCCTACAGTCACTCAACGACGGCACCTTCCCGTACACCACATCATCATCAGCAAACAGCCGCACATTGCTATCCACACTATCCAAGAGGTCTTTTATGAAGATAGAAAACAACAGCGGACCTACCACACTTCCCTGGGGCACTCTAGATGATACCCTCACCTCCGATGAACACTCACCATCAAGGACAACGTACTGGGTTCTATTACATATTTGGGAACCAACCCCATATGCTCGTAACTTATTTAGGAGTCTGCAGTGGGGCACCGAGCCAAACGCTTTCCGGAAGTCAAGGAATATGGCATCCGTCTGAAACCCTTCATCCATGCTTCGCAAGATATCATGTGAAAAAGGGCGAGTTGCGTTTCGCAGGAGCGATGCTTTCTAAAGCCGTGCTGATGCATGGACAGCAACTTCTGTCTCAAGAAAATTCATTATATTCGAACTGAGAATATGTTCGAGAATCCTGCAACAAACCGATGTTAAGGATGTTTGTCTGTAATTTTGAGTATCCGTTCTTCTGCCCTTCTTATGTACAGGCGTCACCTGCGCTTTTTTCCAGTCGCTCGGGACTTTACATTGGGCGAGAGATTCGCGGTAAATGCAAGCTAAGTAAGGAGCCAATGCAGTAGAATACCCTCTGTAATACCGATTTGGAGTCCCATCAGGACATGGAGATTTATATATTTTCAACCCATTCAGATGGTTCAAATGGCTCCGAGCACTATGGGACTTAACTTCTCAGGTCATCAGTCCCATAGAACTGCTTAATCCTAACTAACCTAAGGACATCACACATATCCATGCCCGAGGCAGGATTCGAACCTGCGACCATAGCGGTCGCGCGGTTCCAGACTGTAGCGCCTAGAACAGTTCAACCCATTCAGCTGCTTCACAAACCCAAGGATGTCTTATCACTATGTCCTCCATACGGGAATCTGTACGAGACTCAAACGTCGGTATGTTTGTACGATCCTCCTGAGTGAAAGATTTCTCAAATGCTAAATTTAAAATTTCAGCTTTCCTTTTGCTGTCTTCCGTTGCCAGGCCAGACTGAATAGAATGATTCGCGCATCGCTCTTTTTACAGCAGCACGAATCTCTACTAACTTTCGCCTGTCCTCATTCTCCCGATCTTTCTTGTACCGCGAGTGCAACTGTGTTTGCTTCCTGAGCATTCTCCGACTTCCGCTGTTAAACCACGGTGGGTCTTTTCCGTCCGTAACCCACTTTTTTACACGAATAATGGTACAAGTTTTTCGGTGTTGGACCACGATGAAGAAAATTTAACTAGAACTCACTAGCCAGAGTTGTACAGTTTATTACTTGCTAGTGTTTTGTTGAGCTGAGGCGGTGGATGTGCAGTCAGCTTTGGCAACAACAACACCCCCAGTCCTCATGGCGTCGGAAGTCGTCGCTCGCAACAGTCGGCGGCTTCCGCGTTGTCGAAGTCGCGAGTCGTCGTAGCTCTGCCTCCACTGCGTTCCCCGACGTCGACCCAAAGTTCTGCGTAGTCGTGTGTGTGTGTATGTGCGTGTATGTGTGTGTGTGTGTGTGTGTGTGTGTGTGTGTGTGGGTGGGTGGGTGGGTGTGTGGGTGGGTGTGTGTGGTTCAAGGTGACACCTAGTTGAAGTTCTAATGGAATCTGACCCCGCTGTACGTTTTGTAACTTATGTCCTATACGTGGTGTCCTAGTTCCTCAATGGAATCTGGCCCCACGTTGGGCGACATTTTTTTGTAACTGCTACTTATACTGAATATGTTCGTTTATGAAGTTCGTCCTCCAACCAGCTAGCAGTAGGATGTCTTGATACTGTCTGATAAGGAACGTTACAAAAGAAGTCTGTCCTGCTGCACTACATTCACGCCGACTGCGTATTATTTGTACCGGTCAGCTCAAATAACCACACGCACAGCTACCCGTAGATGCATACAAACTGCTATTATCGATTTAATCATGGTTACAATCTACATACAGCAATAGTTTCTCCACTTAAGTTTTTAGTTTACGTAAATTTAAAATAGTCTGAACCAGTAGGATAACATTTTTAGAGCGGCAAAGAATATATATATATATATATATAGCGCTCTGTTATCAATCTGTATCGTTGCACTGATAAAATATACCGTAAGCGTGTAATATTATTTGGTTTGAAATAAATGTCAAACATGGTAAATTAACGTTATGCTGGTTTCTTATAGTCTAAGCACATCCTATCATTGTCTTAAAGATGTAACCTTTCACTAAGCTGGGTGGAATTGGTTACGTAAATTTCAGTCATAGGGTTTGCAATATGAACCAAATTTCACTAGTTGCTTTAACTAAATCTATTTTCCCACAAATAGATACTAATATTCACTTCCTTTTTCGTTAAATTATTAAAACCCTATCATTTTGGGACAAAATTCAGTCTTTCATCGATAATGATCAATTTAAGACAAATTTAGGTTGTTTTCCTATATTGACTTTACCTAATGATGTACTCAAAGTTGCTTATCTACCTATTTCGAGCTTAATGATTTCTAGCAGATCGCAAATCTCCATTATGTAAAAACAATTTCGTATCGCCCACGTACAAGAGCACACGTTAAGTTACGACACGATCAGGCAAGTGCTAGAAGCACTTTATCAGTGCATAACTTTCTCTTCTGTATTCCGCCGTGTCCTCAAAGAGTACTCGCAAAGAGTATTCTTTGAGGTCACATGTTCGACTCCGTGATCTGTAAGTACACTACTTTGCGATCTACTTTTAGTTTAATATGATAGAAAAGGGATTCTATTTCACTTTCTTTTGCAAAAATACTAAGTTACTTTATACTGAATTACTTTTCTATTTCGTTTTACATTGCTCTCTTCAATATACTTGCTACTATTCGAGTGATGCTGTCACAGTGCGACTTTGTTTCCTTTTTTTCTGAAATTTGGATCTTGGGTTTGGGTCTTGTATGGGGTTTTGGTTACTATTTTTAAATTTCCATCTTTGCGTCCAAAGGAAGCGGCGTTACATGTTGGAGGCACTATAATGGTGTGGGGCGTGTGCAGCTGGATTGATATGGAACCTCCGATACGTCTAGATCTGACTCTGACAGTTGTCACGTACGCAAGCATCATGTCTTATCACTTGCATCCATTCATGTCCATTGTGTATTCCGACGGACTTGGGCAATTCCAACAAGACAATGCGATACCCCACACGTGCAGAATAGCTACAGAGTGGTTCCAGGAGCACTCTTTTGAGTTTCCGCTGGCCGCCAGACTCCCCAGACATGAACATTATTGAGCATATATGCTCAGACGAGATCTCCGCCTCCTCGTACTCTTCCGAATTTATGGACAGCACCGTAGGATTCATGGCGTTAGTTCCCCCCAGCACTACTTCAAATATTAGTCGAGTGAATGCCTCGTCGTGTTGCGGCACGTCTGCCTGCTCGCGTAGGCCCTACACGATATTAGGCAGGTCTACCAGTTTCCACCCCACCAACTGCACACACATGTTGTGCTTTGTCTTGTATATCGCTGATGATCAAAGTGACAGATACTGAATATTCCAACAAAATGTCTTCTCAAGTCGTAGTTGGTACTCGCAGTAGTCCAGAAATTGATTCATTACTCGCTTCGAAACAGACAAGTGAATTAATTGACAACACAACAGAGAATTAGCTACATACTGTTTTGCGCAATATTATTATTGATGTTACTGTTAGTGGTTGTTGTCAGACACAATGCATTAACAGTCTGAAATCTTTCAACTTCTGCCAGTTCAGAAGTAGGGAGTGCAGCAATAAAATTATTTACGAGCAGTAACTATAGTGCACACCTTTTTACTTCGTTGATTTTAAATGGGGTTGCAGCGTGTAGTTTAAGCAAGAGCAGCAATGGAGAGGGGTAATGATGGGGAAGTACATTTTGTAACTAGTGTCTACCCTCTTTGTGGGTAGCTGGCTTTCTTATCTTAGAAGGAGTTGTGTGGAACACTTGCGATGCGCCACGATTTCCTTCATTCAGGCACACACACACACAGTTAAGAACTGTTGATCGTTTGTTACACAGTGCGACAGCAGCACACCAGGTGACTAGTAAGATACACTGATGAATACGGTATCTGTTGAGTGCAGATAGTACAGTTTATTTGATTTGTAACATATTTTGTACGAAAGGGAGCCTACATAGCTCAAAAAGTTACAGCAATAACAAAGGGAAGACAAGACATTGATCATTTATCAGCTTCCCTAACGGCCATGAGAGGTAGGAGGCACATTACAGGACAGCTTGTTTACGATTCTCTTCTAACCAGTATTGAATGAGGTACAAATTTTCTTTCCAGTAATAAGGAACGGAAAGAAAATTTCAGACAATATGACGTATTTCAGAAAGACGTCAAATGTCAATACAATACGGTAATGTTTTGTTCACTACACTTCGAGACAAATCAGATTATGAACGTGTAAAAAGGAAACCGGCATGGATTGCAGTACAAAAATTATTTAAGGTATTAAATGAGTCACCATATTTATAAATGAAGAGAACGCTACGATACACGCGTGGTAACAAAACGCCGAAAGCTATAATACCCCTTCCTGACTCAGACAAAACCAGTTCTACAGTTGTTGCTATCTCAGAGGCACAAACATCAGTATTATTCAACACGGTCGTCCTTTGAAAAAGAAGTAATTATATTAAAGAAATATTTGTCTACTGGAAAGTCGAGTCTAGTCCAAGGAAGTGCAAAATTTTTCGTGCCAAAGAAAGTGCGTATCGCAATAAAAACTTTCAGCAAAAGAGGTAATTGCTCCTTATGCGGGAAACATGGTATTTATTTTCCTTGCCGTCAGTGGGGTAACTGGCAATTATAAGATGTTTCGCCTATGTTTCTTATCTCTTTTCATCCATGAGTTTAACTTGTTTACATTTATTTCGTGATCATTTATCTATCATGATATTTTACTAAAGCTTGGAACGAAAAAATATAATAAATAATCCGTAAATTAAGTATAATTGGAGCTGAAAACAAACATTAATCTTACGGCACGGGAACATGGGAACCAGGTCAGCAATGTCCGGGAGATTGCTCTCTCTGCTAAAACAGAGGAAAATGTAGATAGCATATACTTATTGGAGAAAATGATGATGTATGCAACCGGTGATTATCAGACAACTATGTGAGGATTCATAGCTGTAAAATTATTATTACTTCAGAAAACTTGGTTGCATTGCAATACCTTATGTAATCAAGACAAGATGTACTGACTGTTATTTGTAGATACTGACACATTCGTTTTTAGATTACCATCTTAGTAAAAACTATGTCAGTTTGCTAGCTTGGCCCGTTGTCCGTCAACTAACATGTCAATATGTTTCCATCACAAAATGTCTCCATCACAAAAAATCTAAATGTCAATTAACATACAGGGTGATTATAATTAAAGTTTCAAATTGCTATAGAAATAACGCCACTGGTCAGAATGACGTCAAATTCCAAAGGAATACTATCGGAGAAGGGGGAAAACGTACGGCAGAAGGAAACATAGTGTGAAAATTGATCAGTAGACGGCGCTGCATGTGACAGAATACGTAAATGAAAACATCTGTCATGCGCACGACCCATTCAAGTTGGTATAAACACGCCGCGTATACGGCTTTTCCTCCTTTTGCGTCTGCGACTTCGCCGTGGCTGTCTCAGTGCAGGATGGCGCTCTGCTTGTAAAGCTGTATTACAAGAATGATGACTGTGCACACGTCGCTCTGCAGAAGTTCCTGACCTGCAGGGTTTGAGAAAAGGCGTTGGTCCGAAGACTGCAGTGGATCTGGGGGAAATGATTCGGAAATTCGAAACGACGGGTTATTTTAGTGTGTAACGTGGTAGATGGAGGAAACGAATTGATTCGACGTCAGGGGAAGCAGTGGCCACAACAGTGCAGGATGAGTCGAGTGGTGGTGTGCAAACGGTGCAGCGCACGGAGTATTGCCAAAACATTGGACATACCAGTGAGAACGGTGCGTAAAATCCTACGAAACATTCTTATTCTGCTATCCATTCAAAATTATCTATTTGTACGTCTTTCTTCATGTTGACCTGCCACCTAGAGAGAAGTTTGCTTCAGAATTTCTTGCTCGCGTTGAAGTGGACAATGATTGGACGTGGAAGAAGCAGCCCATTCCCATATGAAAGGACATGCCAATTCACAGAACTCTCGAATAAGGGAAACGGAAATCTACACCCAAATCAACCCGTGCCATTTCATACTGAAAAATCCACGGTGTGGTGCGGGTTTACTGTATCATTTATTATATGGCCATATTTTTTCGAAAAGAGAGGTGCTTCCATTCCTGTTACCTGTACCGTCACTGGTAAGCGCTATGAGTGTCTTTTACGCAAGCACTTCATTCCAACTCTCCAACAGCGTGAATGTGTGGATGGGATAATTTTTAGGCAAGATGCGCGCACCTCCGCACATTGCAAATCCAGTTAAGCAGCTGCTAAAGCGCCATTTCGGAAATGCTAGAACTATTAGCCGGCATTTCCCTTACAGTCTGGCCTTCCCGATCACCTGATCTTAATCTGTGTGACTTCTTGCTGTGGGGTTATCTGAAATGTGTTGTGTTCAGTGTTCTGACAGCAAACTTAGCTGCATTAAAGGCACGCATTGCGCAACACATTCTGAACGTTACCCCGGAAACACTTCCATCATTTGTGGAACATGATGTTTCTCGGTTTCAACTTGTTGCAGAAAACGTTGGGCAGCATATTAAACATGTTTTCCGCCAGGCAAACGGAAATTAACAATCCGATTTGATTTTTTAAATGCTTTTTAAGCTATTTTTGGCCTCAGGACCATTAAAAACCAATTTTCCCCATCCGATGTGATACGGCCTAGCCGTCGTGGATGGGCTTACGTAACTAACAGTATCACACCTGTACACCCATGCACACTAAGTATTTACAGTTTGTTTAACGCCAAACGTACACCTTAGGCAATGTTGTATGATTCATTTGTCAGTCGTAATCGACCACCATTAAAGTAAGATGCTTATAGAGCCATCTATTGCTACATTTTGTAACTACTTAGTTTTCTTCTGCCATACGTTTTCCCCCTTCTCTGCTAATATTACAGTCAAATTTGACGTCATTCTGACCAGTGGTGTTATTTCTACAGCGGCTTGAAAGTTTAACTTTAATTATAATCACCCTGTACATTTTAATATTGACGTGTAACATGATTAGTTTAATATATGACGCACTCCTGGGCTGGAACTCCTACTGTTTGGTCACGCTATGTGGCCAGATGATCCTTGGGTGCCGCGAGGCGCCAGTGGAACCAGATGAATTATTACTCTCGCAGCTGTAGCCTCGGCGACGACATGGGCTGAAGTGGAATCTGAAGGCTGCTGGAGGTCGCTGTGTCAGCCGAAGCATCGGCTAGCGACTCGTGATCTGCCCATATGCTAATCTGTAGGCGCTTCCGAGCAGATCACTGCAAAGAGGGCGTGATTGTGGTCCGTCTCTGGTCACTTCCTGTGTTGTCCCTTGAGATGGACTGTTATTCACATCCTGTGAAGTCTGATGTCAAGGTGTATGCTGATACTGGCCCATTGCTTAGGCAGGCCCTCTGATCCATATGAAGCAGAAATATCAGAGCAGTTGTTGCCCTGAACTGGAACGGTGATCGTTGACACACAGATGCCTCATCAGTAGCAGCTGCAGTCCTTGACTCTCGTGCCACTCACCTGCAGTTACGAAACTGCTGTCATTATACCAGGCTGTGAGAGTGTGACTGGCACAGTGAAACAATACTGGAAGTAGCTCACTCAAGACACAATAGAACGAGAGAATGGAATGTGAACGACTTGGATAGCATTCACCCCTACTGAAGAACTGAATAAAAGTCGGCTGCTCAGAGTATTTGTATTGATCTGAGGAGAGGCTTTCCTGTGAGACTTCGTTCATAACGACTGAAACGGAGCCGTTTACTACGAGTGACCGACAGTCTCAGACCTGCTACATCTGCTTAACAAGTATATTTCAGTCCCGTAATTGTTCTGTTAGGTCACTGATATGCGTTGTTAAGTCCTACCTGGTACATCATAATGTTACGAGGGCAACGAGGACAATTCCGTGTGCACTTGTGTCACATTTTTACCAGCAAGAAAATTTTTACTCACTCATTCCCGACTATGTTGGTGGGTAACTGTAATGTCGAAGTTGGCTGCAACTGGTTGTATGAAATTACCATCATTGCTGTCAAGATTGTAAAAGTATTTGATAGTTAACTTTTGGCTAAAATATGAAAGAAAATAATACATGAAAACAACGGAAGGAGTAGACTGAAGGCCAACTAGCATAGTCAACAAGGGCATACCTGGCGAAACCGTCCGTGTATTGACCGACCAAGTGCTATAGGCAATCAACTCCACCCGACAAACTGACATCAAGCACCAGTACAAAACAGTACAAAACAATGGATGCACTTTTACATGCTTGCATTCAAAATTCTGTCGGTTACACCGGTTATTGACAAACCAGTACTTCGCATATGGCTTATATCGCGCTTGAATTAACCTGTGATCTCGCAACGTTAATCACTTACGTATGTTCTCTAGACAAATGTATTCCCGAAATTTCTCTAGTCTACATTAATTATTAATTGCTGTTGGAATTTTCCTTCAGTATATACATACAACCCGTCTCCCGCGCAACATTATGAAACAAACAACTCTTACTACACAAGTAAGTAACGAAAACACCAACATTACTCAAAAATGGTTCAAATGGCTCTGAGCACTATGGGACTCAACTGCTGAGGTCATTGGTCCCCTAGAACTTAGAACTAGTTAAACCTAACTAACCTAAGGACATCACAAACATCCATGCCCGAGGCAGGATTCGAACCTGCGACCGCAGCGGTGTTGCGGTTCCAGACTGCAGCGCCTTTAACCGCACGGCCACTTCGGCCGGCACCCACATTACTATTGAGCAGAAAAATAAGAATTTAATATGCTGGCACCACAGTATAGATTATCATCTTTTAGCCAGATGCACCAGTGTGAAGCTAGTTCATGTTTCTAAAATGGAGCGTAACGAAGTTTAACGTCTGATAGAAGACGAGACGCATGAACTGGACGGCTGGTCCCGGCGGAGGTTCCAGTAAGTTTAAGTAGTGTGTAAGCTTAGGTTCAAAATGGCTCTGAGCACAATGGGACTTAACTTATGAGGTCATCAGTCGCTCAGAACTTAGAACTACTTAAACCTAACTAACCTAAGGACATCACACACATCCATGCCCGAGGCAGAATTCTAACCTGTGAATGTAGCGGTCGCGCCGTTCCAGATTGTAGCGCCTAGAACCGCTCGGCCGCCCAAGCCGGCTGTAAGTTTAGGGACTGATGACCATACCAGTTAAGTCCCATAAGATTTCACACACATTTGAACATTGGAGAAGACGATATGGAGAACTCGTTGGGATTATGGAAGGTACCATCTCACTATTTTCCTTAAATGGTTTTACAGAACCACGGAAACCCAAACTGAGATGGTAGAACGAAAATTTAAGTACGAATTTATTGTCGTAATCAACGAAGTTGGTGTACTAAAGCGTGCCGCACTGGGGACCTACAGAGAGTTTGCAGACCGCACAGAAAAATAAGAACCGAGAATTATTTTAAGAATCATACCATTTTGAACCGACTGACACATGGAAATCGTGACAGTTAACTCGTAGTTAGTAGTAGCTTTGTTCAAAACCTTCTGCGTGAGGTACCAGCTGAAATTTTCTTGTTGTTTCAGCTGTCATACATTATAGCGAACGGCAAACGGGAGGATGGTTTTCCCCTTTTCAGCCACCGCCGATGAGTGAGACAACAAACCTTGGCCGTAACTACAGGAAGCAATTTCTGAGAATGTGCATCAGGAACACAGCACTGTATGGAAGTGAGTCACGGACCACGGAGAAATCGAAAAAGAAGAAAACCGCGGGGTCGGAGACGTGGTGCTACGGAACGACGTGGAAAATTTGGTGGACTGTTAAGGAATGGGAGAATCGACGCAGATGCGGAAACAGGAAAGAGAAAGATGGAAAACATTGACAGTAAGAAGGACAAGAACATAAGACGTATGTTGGTAAATCAGTGAATAACATCCACGTTACTAGATAGGGCAACTGAGCGTAAGAACAAGGAGGAAAAAAAGCTCTCCTACAGAGATCGTTTCGATAAGTATTTTATATTATTGTCATTAATCCCATTGAAAGTATACGATTATGTCAAACTTACTTAAGTAACACTCATTTTTTTCCTTATGGAATGGTTTCGTTCACCAACCACAATTTTGAATTTAGCCTACCAGTAACGTACTAGAGGCTTCCACGTGAAGCTATAATGAAATGATTCGGTTATAGCATATTCAGCACTCAGTGTCACAAACAAGCTCGAACAAATTGCCGATTTACACTCCAAATTGTTGTGTAGTACGCAAAACAATATTAAGAGCTGCGGGGTACTCGACTAAAGCCAAAGTAGTCCTCTCACTCATTTCTTTTTTTGTTTTTTTTGTTTTCGTATTCACCTGAAAAGCCTCCAAACATAATTACTGGACAAAATTGAGATAATTCCCCTGGTTCGTGCGTGCGGAGGAATGTAATTTAAATCCATTTTCGATGGCAATTTACGGATAATACGTAACCACGCAATCCGCTTGCCATATTAAGTTATTTGATTCTATTAGCCACTGAAAAGCGTAAGCGTTGTACCGATACGGAGGCACCAAATGTACTCTGTGATGGGCAGCTAATTTTTCCTTCCCCCGGCACCCCTTTACTGCTCTTACTGTATGCTGTGCAAATAAAACATCAGTGGCAAGTATCATTTATTGAAACAGATATACAGTGTGAGTATTTGTCTTTCGCTTAAAAAAAGAAAAAGAAATCTATTTCTTCTGGATGGAACATGCGTTGGCAGTCGGCTTCGGACTGAAAAATGAAAGTAGACGTAGCACTATGACCTCAATAGTTAACATACGCACGCTCATAATACAAAAACAACACGATATGTCCTGGAAATGGTATAGGTATTATGCATAGTTTTTCCTCTTCGTTAGGAACTGAAAACCCATAAAGGCAATATCACACAAGAAATCTTCTTTATTTGGATTGCTTACTAGTTTCGGCTAACAATCTAGCCATCTTCAGATGATATTCCTGATTAGTGTTGCTGACACTATGGCTTCACACACGATTAAAATCCTTCTTAAATCGACAGTATACGTACATGACATTATGAAAAAGAGGTCTTCATCGTTCGTGGACAGTGTAATTAAACGGTGGTCGAAGAAAAGCGCTATGCCGTTACTACTTAGTAACTGACACAATCAGTATTTACATAATTGCGTAATGGAGATTGCGTATCTCCTGGTTGACAGTGGCAACAGACTTGATGGCACGGTTACGTTGCAGCCTGCTTGTAGCATGAAAGTAATTAATCAGGGCACCAAGAAATACAGTGTACCTCCGTAGCTCGGTGCGTCTCACAGCCATAAGGAATTCCCACTTCGATTACCGGTAATTTCAAGGATTTTTCCGTGCGTGGAATGCATTTAGCGTCCTGATACAACCTAGAGAACTATAGTCTGCCGGTAAACTCACGATCGATTAGCTCATCGATGGAGAATAGTACCCCCCCCCGACACCCTACCGAACAGAACGATTAACCGGTTTACCGTCTAGTAGTGCAATCCAGGGTTCGGTGATTTGCGTAGATTTTCTTGATGTAAGTTTATTCCGTTAGTTGTATTAGATACCCGTATCAGTATACCGTTATCGCATACAGTGAAAAACACTGTCAGCGTCTGAAAACTGCGTAACCACTCTTTATAAAAGGCTCTGCGGAAGGGATGTATCAGCTTTGTGAAACAGCCTGTAGCAGCTTTCTGAGACGTAGTTGGGTGGAGAGAGGCCTGCTCTTCATTTTAGCGACAGACTATGCAACCCAGTCAATGAAGACCGAAACAGGTCTTTTAGAGGAAAAAAAGTCGTTTAGCAGCAAATGTTTGTACAGTGGTAGAAGGGAGTGTCACGAACAATATACCGAACATCCTGACCGATGGGGTCTGAAAGGGAGGATGGGCGATTCACTTAAAGGTCAGTTCTTACTGGGTTTCTTTTCCCTTCAATATCTCGAAAACCGTGACTTATAGAGAAAATGTTTCTAGACAAAATTAAACTACGTTAAAATAAAATTGCTAAATTAAGTGTGTTACGAACGAATATTAAATACCATATTGCAGTGCATGTGTTGTTCCGAATGGTGGTGCAATGCGCCTTTGGGCATTATGAAATACGTTAAACATATTCGCAATTGCGAATATGGACAACGATCAGCTGCAGAATAGAATGACTGCAATGAAACTTGAGCTCGGATATCCCGCTTATCGAGAGCGGCATATCGGAGTTCGAGTCCCGGCTCGGAACAAATATTTATTTATTTCCGCAGATGATGGTTATATTTAATGCACTTCACAAAAAATCGTATTTATCTGCCGACACTGGGCAAGCGACTGTCAAGTAAAATGTCCCACCTGTACCGGAATATACGTAATGGACGTACGAGTACTGGTTCTAGATACAGGGCTGACGACATATGGAGGTTTGGGTCTGCCCGTGAGTCCTGCACGCATAACAGAATGATAACCCAAATACTCGCAGTAAGCGGGAAATCTGGGTTCGAGACTCGGACCAGCACACATTTTAACTGTCGTCATTCCATTCTATAGATGATGGGTGTACTTTTTCGCAATTGTGAATACATTTCATGTCAACAAATTTAATGTAATAAGTGAGCCACATCTAAGTGCGTTAGAATCATAGTATGGGATAAATTGTGTTCTATCGGTGTGATGGGCTGTAGTGGACATGGGTGGGGAATGGATAGTTGACGCGTGACTGAAAGCACTAACAGTGCACTTCCCCAATTCGTCGGTCTGCAAACTGAAGAGCAAGCCGACGATTCCCACTCTCTCTTCCCCACTACGTCACGAGATGCAAAGTGTCCAACAAAGATAATACGACTCTTCCACAGCTGCACGCGCGCTTTATGAATCACTGACGTACACACGCTCATGGGGTGTGTATTTTCCACAAAATACGTTAACATTACATGGAATAGATATAAAAGTTACTGATTGTAGTAACGCAAGAAGTGTATATGGACAGTTTCAAAAAAATAACTGGACACAGTATTACAGTGCTGGAGTGGAAATTGATTATTGTTAGTTTTGGTGAGATAGGCACTGGATTGGTAAATGTGGACCTTCTTTCTATTACGAATTCCTCTCCTGTGCAAACTCCTGCATCTCAGAGTGGCACTAGCAACCTACGTCCTCAATTATTTGCTGGATGTACTCTTGTCTCCTCTGCAACCATGGAGTTATTCTTTGATGTCTTAACAGACATCCTGTCATTCTGTACCTTCTTCTTGTCAGTGTTTTCCGCATATTCCTTGCTTCTTCGATTCTACACAGAACCTCCACGTTCCTTACCTTATCAGTCCACCTAAAGCTCAAAAATCATTTGTAATATCACATCTCAAATGCCTCGATTCTCTTCTTTTTTCCGGTTTTACCAAGCTCCGTATTTCACTATCAGACAATGCTATGCTCCAAACGTACATTCTCAGAATGTCTTCCTCAAATTAAGGCCTATGATACTAATAGACTTCTCTGGGACCTTTGCTGCCTGGGTAGCAGAATTTTTTAACTTCATCTACTTATTCAGCATCAATCCTTATGTTAATTACCTCGTTGTTTTCATTTCTGCTACTTCTCACTACTTTCATCTTTCTTCGATTTACTCACAATCCACGTTCTATGCACATTAGACAGTTCCATTCAGCAGATAATACAATTCTTCTTCACTTTCATTAAGGATAGCAATGTCATCAGCGAATCGTATAATAGATACCCTTTCACCCTTAATTTTAATTCCACTCCAGGAACTTTCTTTAGTTCCTGTCATTGCTTCTTCGATGTACAGATTGAACAGTAGAGGTGAAAGACTCAGGCCTGCCTTACATCCTGTTCAAAACGAGCAGTTCGTTCTTTGCCTTCTATTCTTATTATTCTCTCGCGGCTCTTGTACACGTTGTATATGATCAATCTCTCCCTGTGTCTTACCCCTACTTAACTCAGAATTTCGAACATTTAGCACCATTTTACACAGTCGAACGCATTCTCCAGGTCGACAAATACAGATGATCGTGTCTTGATTTTTCTTTTGTCTTGCTTCCATTATAAAGCGTAACGTTAGAATTGCCTCTCTGTTGCCTTTACTTTTCCTAAAGCCAAACTAATCATCATCTAACACATTATCATTTTTCTTTTTCATTCTTCCGTACACTATTCCGGTCTATAATTTGGATGCATGTCTTTTAAGCTGATTGTGTGGTGATTCTCTCACTTGTCAGTTATTGCAATATTGGGAATTGTGTGGATGATTTTTTTCCGAAAGGCAGATGGTATATCGCAAGACTTATAGAATCTACACCCTGAAGTGAATAGTCATTTTGTTGCCACTTCCCTCTATGATTTGAAAGATTCTGATCGAATGTTATCTATCCATTCTGTCTTACTTGATCTTAAGTCTTCCAAAGTTCATTTAAATTTTGGTCCTAATAGTGGTTCCCCTCTCTCTTCTAAATCGATTCTTGTTTTTTCTTCTTTCGCGTCAGACAAGTCGTCCAACATATAGAAGCCTTCAATGTTCCCTTTCCACTTATATGCTCTCTCGTCGACATTAAACAGTAGAATTCCCTTTGCTCTCTTAATGTTGCCACCCTTGCATTTAATTTCACTGAAGGTTGGTTTGATTTTCCTATATCTTGAGTAGGTCCTTTGGTCAATCATTTCTTTTCCGATATCTTCACATTTTTCATGCAGATATTTGGTCTTAGCTTACCTGTACTTCCTGTTTATTTCATTTCTAATTGACTTGTATTTCTATGTTCATGAATTTTCGTCAACTTTTTTGTACTTCCTTTTTTCATCGATAAACTCACGCATTTCTTTTGTTACCCGTAGTTCCTTTACAGTAAACTTCTTTATACCTATGTTTTTCTTTCCAACTTCTGTGATTGCCCTTTTTAGAGATGTCCACTCCTCTTCAACTGTACTGCCCACTGAACTATTCCTTGTTACATTATCTATGTCCTTAGAGAACTTAAAGCATATCTCTTCATCCCTGAGTATTTCCGTATCCCTCTTCTTTGCCTAATGATCACTCCTGAGTAATGTCTTAAACTTCAGCCTAATCTTCATCATTACTATATTGTGCTATGAGTATGTATCTGTTCCCGGGTACACCTCACAATCCAGTATCTGATTTCGAAACTTCTGTCTGACCATGATGTGATCTAACTGAAATCTTCCCAAATCGGTCGGCCTTTGCCATGTATATCTTTCCCTCTTGTGACTGTTGAACAGATTATTCGCTATTAAAAGCTGAAATTTATTACAGAACTCAGTAAATCTTCCTCTTCTCTCATCTCTAGGACCAAGCCCAAATTCTCCTATAACACTTTCTTCTCCCCAACAACTGTATTCCAGTTACCCATAATTAATAGATTTTCATCTCTCTTAAGAACTGAACTACCCTTTCTGCACCCTCATACAATTTCGCTCTCTCTCCAATTCCAGCTTGCGACATCGGCATGCACATCTGATCTATAATTGTCGGTGTTGGTTTGCTGTTAGTTACGATGAGAACAATTCTGCCGTTGAAGTGTTCTGAACAGAACACTCTCTGTCCTATCTTCTCACTCATAACGAATCCTACTCCCATTATACCATTTTCTGCTGCTGTTGATATTACTCTATGTTCATCCGACCAGAAATGCTTTTCTGCTTTCCATTTCACTTCAGTGATGCTCATTGTATCTAGACTGAGCCTTTGAATTTCCCTTTCCAGGTTTTTTTAGGTTCCCTATGAAGTTCAACCTTCTGATCCATGCCCGACTCGTAGAACGTTACCCTTTCGTTGATTATTCAATCTTCCTCTCATAGTCATCTCCCCCTTGGCAACCCTCTCTTGGAGATTCGATTAGAAATGCACGTTCCTTGTCTTAAATGCAGTGGTTTCTATTATCTTTTGCGATCTCATGCCGTTGATCTTCGCTGATTCTTCCGCCTTTAGAGAATTTTCCCATCTCAAGGGGCAAAAGAGGGACCTGAAAGTTTGTTCGTTGCTGTTCCCTCTTTGACAAGGTCGGTGTCAGAATGAGGTTGACTTCTTATTACCTCCTTCTATCGTATAAAAATCTGTGACTACACGAAAATTTCCCCTAGTTTTTCTTCGTTGACTGGACTAAAACGTGAATGAGATGTAACGCTTCAAAGATCTGGACAACCGTCAATACTTGGGGGACAGCTTTTCTCAACACATGCCAATTCATACAGCATGAACGACGTTACAGGCAAGAATGATAAGGGAAATGGCCAGCATGGTATTGTCGTCTGGGTCAGGTGACGTAAGTAATTTTTCTTTTCTAAGATTTTTTGAGAGTTTATCCGATGGTGTTATGTGGCTCCATCTCTGCGACATTAAGGACAATTACATCTTAGTTACATTTTTTTCTAATTTCATAGTAATAATTACTTTGACTAAGATTTCCTGTATCAGAAAACTGAAAAACTTCTTAAGTATTCAGTTCCTAAACTTGTGAGTCAGTTCTGCGTAGTAAATCCAAATGTGTAACAACGTACCATATCTTGCACCTTACATATTTTGTAAGTTATTTGTAACTTAATTATATACAGAAGATAGGATGAACTTCTGGAGGTCCATATCACGTAACTAGTGGACTCATGAGGTAAGATAAGGTAGACTAATACCGTATGGAATCACGAGGCTCATCAGAGAATCGAGGCGGAAAGGGGTATAAGGAAAACACTGATAAGGAGAAGTGTCAGGAACATGTGTTAAGATGCATGACTCAAAGAAAAAATAAGTCGCGTAAGATGATTTGAGTTCTAGAGAACTGAAATAATCATCGAGGAAATACTGATCTTACGAAGTATAACACAGCGTCGTAGAAAAGTAAATCTACGTTTGTAGCATATGTGGATTTAGAGATTTTGTTTCCTTTTTTTCATAACGTTGGTTACAATTCTGGTAGAAGTAGAGAGTTAAAATAATAACCGAAATTTTATTTACGACTTGTACGGAAACCTGAATACAGTTGACGAAGGATGTGTAAGGGAAGCAGCTAAAAGAAGGAAGTGAGGCAGTGTTGTATCCTTTACCGTACTCTATTTAGTTTGTATGTGGTACGCGCTGAAGGAAACCTAGGAAAAGTAGGGGAATGGAATTAAAGTTCAAGGACAATACATAAATTCTTTGATGTTGGCCGATGACATTGTGGTCGTAATTCTGTCGCATACGACAGAGGATTTGGATGAGCCATAAGTGAACCAAAAAAGGCTATAAGATGTAGATCGACATTATTAATACTAGAGAAATGGAATGTGTACGCATTAAAGTACATGGTGCTGAGGGAATATGAGTACGGAATGGTATTTTGAAAAGTAGCAGATGAGTTTGCTGTTCGGGCAACAAAGTAACTGATGATGGCCGAAGCAGAGAGGATATCAAATGTGAACAGTAAAAATGATAAACGCCTTTCAGAAAAAGAAGAATTTGTTAACATCGAATATAAACTGAAGTGTTAGGAAGTCTTTGATGCAGGTGCTGACATCAAAAAGAGTTTTTCATCATCTCAGTTCCGAGAGTTCCGAAACCTATACAGAGAATTGGAATAGAGACCAAAATAAATATAATTCCCGTCCTTTTTTTGTTGTTGTTCAAGAGAACCACATATTGCATGTTGTACCACCACACAGCGAGACCTTCAGAGGTGGTGGTGGTGCAGACAGCTGTGCACACCGGTACCTCTAATACTCAGCAACACGTCCTCTTGCATTGATGAATGCGTGTATTCGTCGTGGCATACTATCCACAAGTTCATCAAGGCACTGTTGGTCCAGATTGTCCCACTCCTCAACGGTCATTCGGCGTAGATCCCTCAGAGCCACGTCGCCCATAAACAGCCCTTTTAAATCTATTCCATGCATGTCCGATACGGTTCATGTCTGGAGAACATGCTGGCCACTCTAGTGGAGCTATGTCGTTATCCTGAAAGAAGTCATTCTCAAGATGTGCACAATGCGGACGCGAATTGTCGTCCATGAAGACTAATGCCTCGCCAGTATGCTGCCGATATGGTTGCACTATCGGTCGGAGGATGGCATTCAAGTGTCATACAGCAGTAACGGCGTACGTCGGCCACACATAATGCTACCCCAGAACAGCACTGAACCTCCATCTTGCTGTACTCGTTGGACAGTGTGTCTCAGGCGTTCAGCCTGACCAGGTTGCCTCCAAACACGTCAGCGACGATTGTCTGGTTGAATGCATATGCAACATTGATCGGTGAAGAGAACGTGATGCCAATCCTGAGCGGTCCATTCGGCACGTTGGTGGGCCCCTATCTACCGCGCTGCATGTCGTCGTGGCTGCAAAGATAGACCTCACCATTAACGTCGGGAGTGAAGTTGCGCATCATGCAGCCTATTGCGCACAGTTTGAGCCGTAACACGACGTCCTGTGGCTGCACGAAAAGCAGTATTCAACGTGGTGGCGTTGCTCCGAGCCATCATCCTTAGTTACCGGTCATTCGCTGCAGTAGTAGCCCTCGGGTGGACTGAGCGAGGCATGTCATTGACAGTTCGTCTTTCTGTATCTCCTCTATATCTGAACAACATCGCTTTCTTTCACTCACGCCTGGATTCTTCCCTTGTTGAGAGCCCACCCTGGCTTAAAGTAACAATGCGGTCGCGATCGAACCGAGGTACTGACCGTCTAGGCATGGTTGAACTGCAGACAACACGAGCCGTGTACCTCCTTCCTTGTGGAATGCCTGGAACTGATCGGCTGTCGGAACCCATCCGTCTAATAGGCGCTCCTCATGCATCGTTGTTTACATCTTTGGGCAGGTTTAGTGACTTCTCTGAACAGCCAAATGGACTGTGTTTGTGATGCAGTATCCATAGTCAACGTCTATCTTCAGGAGTTCAAGGAACCGGGCTGCTGCAAAACTTTTATTGATGTTCGTATTCGTCTTTTGTGTTAAGTCACGCAAGAGCAATGCCCCCATTTTTACATGATTGGAAGGTTGTATCAGTGCTATTGTGGAGGCTATAAAATATTTGGAAGCAACAGGTTGTATGGTGAGTATTTTTTTTTTTTAGTACGCTTTCCGATTTATACGTAATCATCAGATTAATCATGCTTTGCACAAGTTTCACGTTGTGTTGTGTGATAGCGAGAGGAACCTATGCATATGGCGGCAGGTTCCCGGCACTGCCAAGGATTTTTCATTGTTTGGAGTACTGGAACAAGATTTAGCTTCGTGACATCAACTGAGAAGTTACTTGAATTACAACTAGCGGCTCCACAGTCTGATAAGTCGGAAGATGTACAGAACATTGACGGGGTTGTCATTCATACTCAGATGATTAACTGAAAAATTTTCCGACGTGATTATGGCCACACGGGAGGAATTGAAGGAACTTGACCGCGGAATGGTAGTTGCAGTTAGACGCATGGTAGATCTCAGGCAGTAAACCGTTGGGATATGCAGTATTACGAGTTCCACAGTATCGAGAGTGTGACGAGAGTACTAAATTTCTGGCATTACCTCTCACTACAGACAACCCAGTGGTCGACGACCTTCACATAAGAACCGAGGGCAGCGTCGTTTGCGTAGAGTTGTCTGTGCTAACACACAAGCAACACTGCGTGAAATAACCACAGGAATCAATGTGAAAGGTACGACGAACGTATTCGTTAGCACTCTGAGGCGAAATTTGACGTTAATTGGCTATGGCAGCAGGCGACAGACGCGAGTGCATTTGCCAACAGCACGACATCGCCAGTAACGCCTCTCCTGGGCTCGTGATGGACCCTGGACGACTGGGAAACTGTGTCCATGTCAGATTAATCTTCAAAATTTGTTTAGAATATACTTTAGTTCTGAATGGAATGAGAATTAATTCATATAATTTTTGGTATGTTATAAATGTCTAGACAAAGTAGGGTAAATATGGAAAGGTGCTTGATAATGTAACCTTTTCCATTGCTGTACAGTATTTACCAAAAGTGTACACGTTTAGAAATTGGTATAGATCCGCACGTCTTTTAAATTTATCAGTCTGTGTTTTACTGTCTGGAAATCATTTGTTTTATGAATGGAGCTGATAAATTCTAAAGTGCTAGAAGTCATCCTCCATAGCTGTGTGGTCAGCGTAGATGGCTACCATGCGGAGGACCCACGTTCGATTCCTGGTACTGTCGCAAATGTTTCCTTCTTTGGAGGACTGGTACGAGATGCAGCCTCGTGACATTAACTGAGAAGCTACTTGAATTAGTACTAGCGGTTTCACATTCTGGTAAGTGGGAGAGTGGTGTGCTGACTGTATGCCCTCCTTGACGTATCCACATGACGCCGAATGGCAGAGGATGACAAGGCGGTCGGTCGACATCCATCGGGCCTTCAGTGCTTTACGAGAAGCTCTTTCTAAAACAACTACTGATTGCCAATGGTTTAAAATTCCCAGGACTATTGAATGACAAACATTATTTTCCACATTGTAGCTATTATTAAATTTTTTAAGATATGAATTAACCTTCATCAGCGCATAGTGTTCTTCTTGTATGGCTGCCAATGGTGTAGTGGCAGCAACAAACTTGCCAAGATAGAAAAAACGTGTGAGTTGTACGAACTTCCCCCTTCTAAGCTTTAATCTTAAATAAGAGAGGAACTATCTTAAATAATTTTAAGTTTTCTCTTTAACAACATATGTTTGTTAGGCTAAGAATCCGTCTATAAGGTTTTACTTTTAATGCTCTGTAATGTTTAATGTGCTAATTATTTCAATATTTTATTTTTGAATCTGATCCTAAGCGTTGTTTATTTTTTACTTTTTGATAGCACTCAGTAGGCTTTTTACACCTTCAAATTCTTTGAAATCTTAATATAGTGCGTCTGTGTACAAAATAAGCTTTAATATGGGACAGTGAAATTGATAGTCATTCTTTATGACCAGTTACGCTGTAACTTCGAAAATGGTCTTTTTTTCTCCCTCTAATAATGTAAACACAGGATTGGAAGCATACTGTTATTTACTTCGTTTTTAAAAGACTTGAAGATACGTGACACGCCCCGGAATTTGTAATTTTGCTTAGACGACAGCGATCGCCAGAGAGGAGAAGTGTATTGTCGTGTTTGATGTTATCCATGCAGATTCATCAACTTTCCTCATTATGGCAGTACTCTGCGGAAGAAGGTTGCTAGTTACCACAAATGTATTCTGTCAGTCAGGCTGTCAGAGAATTCTACGCAACTTGCTGCCTGTACACAAAGAAACCAGCACAGAGCGCCCAGACGTGAGGGCCAAGTCCCCGGAGGCGGCAAGAAGGGGCCGGCGCCTCCTCCTTCTTCTGGCTGGCGGCTGCTCGTGCATTAATTAGCCGCCGTTTTTGCAGTGCGGGGCGGAGCGGCTTGGCGACCCGTGTGCGCCCTTCGCCGTGTCCCCGGGGCACGGCCAGCTGTCCTTTATGCTGCGCCGCCCGCCTAATGGCGAAGCGTTGCTACCAGCCATGCGCCGAAGAAAACAGCGACGGGTACGGAGGGGCATGGGGGCGGCATCGGAGGCGACCGGGACGGGAGGCCGTCGCGGCGCTGCGCCGCTTCATCCATCACGCCGCCTCCAGCGCCGGCGGGCGAGCCTTTGTGCTCGCCACCCACCAGGCAGCGCAGTAGCGCGGGCGGCCTACCCACTGCATACTCGACGCACGCTTCCAGCGCCGCCGGCCCTTGCTGGCGATTACCGCCGCCAATTGCATTGACCGCCGCGCTTTAAATGGCTGAAAGGCTAACGGGAACGGCAGCGGTGAAGAGGCGGCTGCGCCACCTTCACAAATATTCTGGTTCCCTGTTTGTCTGCAAACAGGATGCAGCGCTTCCTGTAGGTCGGTATTGTAAACACTTTTCACCAAGCGCGAAAATGTTTTACATCATAGATATGTGCCTCCACTGCTTGAGTTATACAGTGGAATTTCCAGGCAAGACCCTTGCCAATGAATGCTGTAACTGTTTGTCACGCATACTGCATCTGTATGGTGCTGGCACAAGCGTGCAAGTGTGTCACTATAAGAATTCCTATGGTATGAAAGCCATAAATAACTGTCAGACAGGAAAGACAACTGAGTGAATGAGACTTCGTAAATACCCTTCATCTTTGCTGCCGATTGTGATTACAGGATTTATCAACCATATATCTGTACCTAATTGCTTGAGTGATGAATGTAAATACACAGGGTGTAAATTTTAAGTTGACAAACCAGAATAACTCGAAAACTAAGCTTCGCAGGAAAAATATGTGGAATCCTAAGTTGATTATTTTCGAGGGGGACATCAGCTGGTGCTAAAAGTAGCCCACCACCCAAGCCCCTGGGGGTGAGGCCGGGGGCAACTTTAAAATTTCAAAGGGGAGCCCCCTATTTTTGTTTCAGAATCAGATTCTACATAAAAAATTACGTAAATTTTGTATTAAACATTTGTTTTGATTCTTGGTTGTTGGCGCTGTAATTCAAGAAAATCCATGTTCTCATTTTTGTGTGGAAAATGGTTACGGATGAATAAAAAACACTTATTTAATTATTAAATTTTGATTCGCTACAACTAAATCTCTCCCTCTCTCCTCATTAAAAGTTATGCAGCCTCATGACCACGAAACAAACTAAACTTATCCGAATCCGCAGAAAAAATTAATATTTGGGTCAACATTTGTAAAACTCTAATTGCTCTCACTCAAACTCCACACTATGGAGAGAGAGGGAGAGTTTTACTTGTAGCGAATCAAAATTTAAGAAGCAAATAAGTATTTTTTATTCATCTGTAATCATTTTCCACACAAAGATGAAAGCATGGTTTTTTCTTGAATTACAAGAATAAAAACAAATACTTAAGACAAAATGTACGTACTTTTTTATGTAGAATCTGATTCCGCAATAAAAAATGGGGATTTCCATTGAAATTTAAAATTTTAGCACCAGCAGATTTCCCATTCGAAATTAATCAACTTTGTATGCTACACTTTTTTTCGTGTGAAGTTTATTTTTCTAGTTGTTCTGTTTTGTCAACCTAATATTTACACCCTGTATATATTCGTGAGAATTTGGCAGACCACATTATTGTTGCGATTGTGTCATCTGATGTTGCAGGTGATTTTCGGGTGCTGAAGCAACAGGCGTACAAAAACAGGAAGTAACTGTAGCCAAAAGTTTCATTTCATTGTTTGACTTCGTGAACGTGGGAAGTGAGAGGAAGAAGTCTGGGAAACATCTCGCGCCCTCTTAGTTCAGACGGACGCCTTACAGTCACCTCCCTACTTGTTTTATTCGCCCATACGTGCTATGGACGTAGCTTGTTCCGTATGAGTGACATACTGCGTGTGCCAAAACGGGGAATCGATAAAAAAATAATAAATTTATGCCCTTCCATGAAGTATGTATTTCTAGCAACAGAAGATGCTAGATCACCATGATCACCGGCATTGTGGATGTAATGACTGGACCAAACTTGATGTGTGGGACAGTGTTGAACCTGGAGGACAGTGTACCTGAGAAGATATGGTGTTTCCTGGACAGTGTTTCAATCGCGATTGATTTTGGAGTCACATTAAGGAATGCGCAGTATAAACTCGCATAAGCAGATTCCGGCGTTTTCTAATGTTTCTGTTTTTGTGGGCCATGAGGTTGTGTTTTGTGCAGCATTTATAAATATTACGAGTTTTACATATGTAAGTGACATGTAATACGTTACAGATATTTGGAGGTTACTGTAAATTCTTGAGTTACAGAATTATATGGTGTGTAAAATTATGTATATTTTTTAAAACCAGTTACTTAATCGTGTGAACGTCTAAGCTGTATTTCGTCAGTCGTTAGCGGTCCTGTGCCTTGGAACGGAACATCGTCTTCTGCCGTGGGACATGTGTTGTTAGCAAATGAACTGAGTTTATTTAATGTCTAACAATTTTTCCTGTCTAGAATTTGGAAATTTATATTTGTTGCCAAGAAATTGCGCTTCAAAATATTTTTAACTTATAACTCGTTTTCAATACTATTGTTTCTGAATTTTATCCACTTGCTGAGTACTGGAGCGTAGTACAGTAATAACGTAACACAGGGGCTAAAATACAGCCCTGAGAAGATTTTCTTGGTTGCAGCACATCCAAATTTGAATGGAGTGATAATGGAGAAAGACTGCAGCGCTCATAAAATCAAATATCACCATTTCAAATCGTAGTAAAGAAATGTATTAAAATTTCGCCACAGGACTGTCTAGAGGCCAAAGTCTGTAAAGTATTCCAGCGTACAATACTGTCTCTTACGCTACTGTAAGGAACACAGTCTGACAATGTAATTTTTTAGTGGAAGACTGCAGAAACACCACTTTTGATATGCGGAAGAAGGCTTCTGTGGCCCTTGTCAAGTGCAACAAATACATTGCCCTGATCAAGGCCACACCTAATAGTAGCCGACATGTTGATCACGAATATGACGACGTGGTTACATACCCATGATATTTCCATTGAAGACAAGTGTAATTGCTTGGAGCGATCTATGCCTATACACTGAACAGAACCTGACAAGCATGTGCTACATCAGAGTGATATGCTAATTCTTCTTCAGATTTAATACATATTGTATTCAATATTACAATGTGCGGCGTTACACTCTGAGAAACGTGCAGTTGTCTTCGAATCAATTATTAACACCATGTGTCCTTAGTACACTCCCATCGCAGACCGAACAGAGAGGCAGATGAGTATATTGGCTGACAATTTCTTCATCACAGTACGCATATTCCACTGCTGACGCATAAGGTGTTCATAGGGAAATTACCAGGAACACAGTCTCTGAGTCAGCTACAGTTCAGAAATGTAGTTCCATCGCGTATTGTCATCAACCCCAACACTTCATTTAGACTGTGCCATCTTCAAAAGTATCCTGTTGGTGTTAAAATAGTCTCAAAAGTTATTTTCTTAATGATTCTGTGATAAAAAAATGGTTCAAATGGCTCTGAGCACTATGGGACTTAACATCTGTGGTCATCAGTCCCCTAGATCTTAGAACTACTTAAACCTAACTAACCTAAGGACATCACACACTGAGAGGCACCCACATGCCTTGCTCATACTGTGGCATCAAGCAGTCAGGACTGCAAGATGAGTGGTCTGCCAAGCGAGTGGATTCATTCTTAATTTTATCGAGTAACATGAACTCTCGTACTCACAATTTAAGTTACAAGTTATCCTCCTATATGATTAATACGCAACGGAAACACGCATCTGACTATCAATAATCTACAGAACTCTGACTGTACACTACGCACTGGCAATACCACATTTTCTTTTTGTCTTTTACTTAACGGCTTTTGTCAGCACGTGGCCACCGCACTGAATATGAATGGCGCACACATTATAAATTCGGGACATTATGACAACATACAATTCGAAGGAAAAGTCCGCCAATCTTTTTCTTTTCACTATCTTATTTATTCCGACAAATTCTCTAACCTAAACACACAAATTCTATAACCTACAACAATAACACACGAGAAATTCCGCCCAGTGGGCATGGCTTTACATTGGTGAATCTCCATATTATGGTCTCGTAATTACTTTTAACGCTACAGTGCACTTTCTGGATAGGATGGTGGATCTTTTATTATACCTCACACTTCGACTCTCATAATCATCATCACGAAACTTTCCTCCAGACCGAGCGGTACCGAAGGAACAAGCATAACCCACTAATCTTTTGAAACTACCTCGCTACTCTCCCATGCAAACCACACATACCCAAATTACATGACATACACCACACTACAATATGAAATACTACACAAAGAATGGTTACAACATTTTCACTTTCAGCTTTCCCACTTCAATTAATATTTATCCCACTTTGTAATTCTACCTTCCTACTGTGAACTCTGGAGATATATGCACGTCTTCCTGTGCAATGCAAGCCAAGTGGCGTTGCTGGATAGACGGCCGACTCACCTTGATTCTCTCTCGGAGTTTAAATCTAGCGTCACACGGAATCATATCACACAATTTAACATTAAGAACATCACACACGCGAGTCCTCAACTGATACCCTGGACGAGTACTTCTCTTTATCCTTTGTCTCATACACCGATTGAGACTCATACAGTACTCACCACGTGGAAGTACTCGTCTCTAATTTCAAGTCCTGCACACGCTATTTCTTAAATATTTCAACTTATGGTACACACGCTATTTCTTAAATATTTCAACTTATTGTACACACGCTAGTAATTCAGCTTAACTTAAGCACACGGAAGTATTTCAACTTATTGCTACACGTGGTTTCACTGTGACCGTTGGTCACTTCCGAAGATTACTACAATCCCTTTAATATTACCTGCCTGACATTTAATTCTCCCCACAAAAGTTCCTGAAATAGAGAAATTATTATTTCAAACTACTCTTAAATATTCCACATGCATACCATGTCTCCACTCTTTCATCACTACGAAGCACAACTAAAACAGGTCTTAACAGCACAGGATCCAGCGTCAGAGTGCTGAAACATGGCCGTTCCTGAGGTTCTCTCCCATCTCTGTCGAGGTGGGGGAAGCACCTTGCTATCGTATTGGTCAGCCACATTTCAGGGGCTCAAAGCTCTGGTAATTTTCATCTCTTTGGTCCCACCAAAGGTGGCCAAAGGATCGACTCAAAGATGATCATATATTCACATTCACTATCTGCGGTTAGCAGACGACCATACATTCATTCATTTCACAGATCTCACCAAACTGGATGTAGGGATTTACTTTGTGGGAGTGCACATGTGATCAATTAAATAAATAAATTGTCATTCTTTCCCACACTGGTATCCGGCTTCGCTGTATTAATTGAAATTGAGTTATTTTACAAAAAAATGTGTTCTTCTGACAAAAATAATGAAGTATGTTGTACCTATTTTCAATGTCGGGTGGTACTGTACCCTTTCAACACATCCATGCCCGAGGCAGGATTCGAACCTGCGACCGTAGCAGTCGCGCGGTTCCGGACTGAGCGCCTAGAACCGCAAGACGATTCTGTGGTAAATAGTGCTACATAATATATCCAATTAAATTCAAGTAGCATTTAATGTCGTCAAGAAACTTAACCACTACCAGGTCATGAGTATATTAACAAAAGTAATCAGCGCTTCATTAACCATTATTCCAAACTCTAACAATGATTGTGTTCTAAGACCAGCGGATTTAATTCTTTAGGAAGAAAAGTGAAAGAAGTTTTGGGTTTAAAATCCCGTCGATGATGAGGTCTTTAGAGACACACCAGTACTTCTGCTTCTCCAAAGATGCTGAGGGCAATCAGCTGTGCCTTTCAAGTAAGTCATCCAGGCTACTGCGTTCAACAATATACGGAAAAACTAAATTTAGAAGTCTGGGCGAGAATAAGTACTGCCATCTTCCCGAACACTACTTCATTGCTGCTTTATCTCGCTTGGTTATTTTGAAGGAACAAACTTAGGAGAATGACGGAAATTAGGTGAACTGATAAGGTTACGACGAGGTTCCCTGCAGAATCGGCGAACAGAGAAACATGTAAAAAACACTGACATGAAGAACAGACAGGATTATAGGACACGTGTTAAGACAACAAGGTGTCCATTGTACTTCACTAGCAGGTAGGATCTTTACTGGAAGAAGGTGAGTGGAATATATGCAACATACAATTTACTGAGGAAGTTGGCTACAAGTGATCCCTGCAAGTGATAATCTGAGACGAAGAGATTGACAAAGGAGAGTAATTCGTGGTGGAACACATCAAATTAGTTGCATGAGTGACGTAAAAAAGATCACAAGTTTTAATTTGTAGACTCTAAGTTCCGATGTTCGGCCACGCCACAACAAACGTATTTCGGCACTACACAGACAGTAAAATTCCTTTCTAATCTGACAGTATAACGGGAAGCATAGTGGGAGAGAGCGATATCGTTAAAATCTGCCCCTAAAAAACGCTGAGACCAGCTCAGATCACTCAAAACTGTCTTATCACTTACCCTTGTTAGCACTGATGCTGTAAAGAAATGTCAACGCCGTTCGCAGGGCAGTAGGGTCACTTATGTTGTCTTAACTGTCGTTCATTTCCTTGTTGGAGACTTTTGGGGTAGCCGTGCTGTCAGGGGCGCCTTGTCACGGTTAGCGCTGCTCTCCCCGTCGGAGGATCGAATCCTCCTTCGGGCATGGATATATGTGTTGTCCTTAGCGTAAATTAGTTCAAGTTAGATTAAGTAGTGTGTAAACCTAGGGACCGATGACCTCAGCAGTTTGGTCCCATAGTCGTTACCACAAATTTCCATTCCTTGTTGGAGATTACATACCACGTATTCGACTCACCAGCATATGTGACGACTGCAGTCTTGAAAAAGGTGTACCATCGTAAACAGGAACTAGCCGAGAACATTGGTAAGCAATGAGAAATGAGTATCTCTTGTCACGATGTTCGACAGACAGAAACCTTCACTGTTTCAAGAGACAGAAACGTAATTTCTCCTACAAGAAGACGTACGTCCAGGACACATGTGCCAGCTTGCCCGTAACGAAGAATTGCCACAAGACTGAAGTAAACATATACCACACTCCATAGATAACTCAACCGGCCCATACAGATCGTCATTCCCATCGATCTGGTCAAAGTGGTGTGTTGAGAAATGGAAAGTACTATCTGTGACTTAAATCTCTTTGATTTGTACCTTCGCAAAACAAGTTCTCTGAAAATAATGTCATTAGCTTTTAAGCCATTATGCACTGTTGTCATCGACAGTTTCCGCACATACAGTAATCACGCACCGGTGACACTTCATTTTGGAATACGCTTTCAGTCGGCCATCCCGCGTTTTCCAATATGCGTAACGCTCGTATGCAAAGCGATACACAGTGATTAAACCAAAATGAAACGAGCAAATGTTTAATCCGCCAACAGCGTGCCACTAGCTGAAAGCTAAAATAAGGGTACTCTCGTACGTAGGAATTCACTGACGACATGCTACGCAATGATAAACGAAACTGAATATTCTGGGATTACTTGTGAATTATTGTACATAAACCAGTCGACAACGTAATAATAAAGGGCTCATACTAAGAGCAAATTAAACGAGGAAACGAAATATAGTCCACTAGAAGTTGAAATTTAGAGAAAAAGTTTTCGACAGTCCATTGTAATTCCAGTGTGAGGTTTTTTAAATTTAAGGTTAGCATTTTCATTTTATATGGAATATTTTTTAGTGAAAAATAAATGACACTTCAGGGTAAAAGTACCCTAGTCAAATTACTATCTGATAAGGTTTCTCATCTTCCGCAGTTCCAACATTTTGCTAAGAAAAATAATTTATTCTAAAGTATACCCGCATTCCGTGAAACACATCGGCTACCACTACCACATGGTCGTCATAACGTAGAATCTGTGTTGTAATCAATATTGACCGTCAATTAATTCAGACTTTACCACTTGAATAATTACGCAGTTGTTTTCTCTGCTTCATCAAGTGCCACAAATTCTGTCACTGGTGTAATATTAGTGAAAGTTGTGTCTCAAGCCCTTGATGGACTTTCCCTTCAAAGATACAATTGCTCTCAACAAGCATTGACGCACCATTATAAGGGCTTCAATATATTCTTTTGTCAAACTTTTGTAGCTTGCAGAAACTTATCAGCCAACGGCGCAAACCATCATGATAAATAGGTCACTCTCAGTAATGAAATGGTACAGTAGGGACTATTTTTCTCTTACCGAGGGAGACTGGCACAATGATTGAGCCACAGGGCTGGCGTACAAAAGGAGTGGTATTCGAATCCCCGTCCGGTGATCAAGAGTTTGGTGATTGTCGGTATGGTTCCTCCTGCTATCCTTCTCCTGTATTTCACTGGGCTCTTTCCACATTGACTTAGTGGTCAATGATACATTAAACACTGTTTCCTTCCGTTGTCCCTTTCCACAGTCTATTCCGCAGCGTGAGAGATATTTTACGTAGTAATTTCCTATACGTTAGCATGACAAAAGATTATACGAGGGAGTTCAGAATGTTTTGCAACACATTTTTTCCCTGAAATTAGGTTGACTGTATTTACGACATCAATATATTTACCGACCTTTTGGCACCAAAATCTAATTTTTCAGCATAATCTTCGTTCAATACAACGGCCTTACGCCAAGTCATTTGGACGGCCTGTATGCCCGCATGGTACGACTCTGTTCGTCGATGTCGGAGCCAACGCCTTGATGCATCAATAACCTCCCCATCGTCCACTTACAGCTTCCGACTGAAATCATCCTTCACTGGGGAAACAGATGGAGATCGGAATGTGCGAAATACTAGCTGTAGGGTGGGTGAGGAAGAACAGTCCAAACATCTGTGAGCTCCTCTCGGATACGCAGGTTTGGTGAGGTCTTGCGTCGTTTGCCGCGCGTGGTAGCCACGTGATCTGGGGCGCCCTATCAGGTTCGCGCGGCTTCTCCCCGTCGGAGGTTCGAGTCCTACCTCGGGCAAGGGTGTCAGTGTTATCCTTAGCGTAAGTTAGTTTAAGATAGAGTAAGTAGTGTGTAAACCTAGGGACCGATGACATCAGCAGTTTGATCCCATAAGAAGATGCCACAAACTACCAAATTGGTGCCTTGCATTGTCGTGGAGAAGGAGCAATTCGTTTGCATCTTAGTGGCGAAGAACATGCTGTAGTCATTTCTTAAGCTTTCTGAGGTTGGTTCAAATGGCTCTGAGCACTATGGGACTTAACATCTGTGGTCATTAGTCCCCTAGAACTTAGAACTACTTAAACCTAAATAACCTAAGGACATCACACACATCCATGCCCGAGGCAGGATTCGAGCCTGCGACCGTAGCGGTTGCGCGGTTCCGGACTGAAGCGCCTAGAACCACTCGGCCACCGCAGCCGGCTGTAGTCGGATTTTTCACAATCAACAGTATCACAATGCCTCGCTGGATGAGACTTGGCGAAAAGGTTTAGAATTTAATCCAAGTTAACGATGGAAAGTCTGGTCATCAGAAACTTTATGCTGCCACTTCTCCTTCCCACCCAGACGGACACTGATGACGAAAAATTTCCTCCACACCCGGATTTGAACCAGTTAACCCCGAGACCAGCCTATGGAGGAGCCTACGTTACTGGTAATTTTCTAATTGAACAAATACGACAAAACAGTTTTCAGATCGAGTATCATTCTGTAACATATTCTTAACATTGAAGTGCCCTAAAGACTGTGCTAACGCCACGGACCCACTCAAAGTCTTAAGTCGCCACCAGTTTTTCCACATACTTTGGGTCAGAATCATGATCACAGATTTTTACAACTAAAAGTACAGGACGTTCGTTCTATAAAACAATTAGTGCCTAATTCTTACTGCAGTTTTTGTAATCGGAAATATCATATCATTAAACGAGCATAAAGATCGTATTCAGAAGCAGTTTTTAGGCAAATAGCCGGGCTCTGTGGAAGCCACATTGCCACCAGCGGTATTACCGAACCATAGAATCTATTAAACCAATACCGCAGAAATACAAACTACCCAAAAGTAAGAAATAAAACAAAGAAACGTTTAACTCACCATGGATTGGTGCTCGATATCATGTACAGTGGCTGATATGCTCGTACGTTATATACGAAGTGTGAAATTCCACAGGACCAATATCCTCTAGCTCCCTTTTAAATTTCAAGATTTTAATTTAAATACTAAACTTTAAATTATCGATCAGCTGTAAATGATCTCGGTCATCATTCAAAGGCAAGCCAGATATTTCTACAATATATTTTATATTTTCGATAAGGATATAAGCTGAAGTAATGTATTAAAATCCATGGCATGGCCACGGCTTTTACCCGATTCTCCTGTTTACTAGGCAGATGTGCTTTCCACTATACAACCCTGGCACCATGAATAACACTGCTGCTCGTAATACTCTTGTCGAATGCCGTTCCTAACATATACTTCAGTTCATATCACAGCCCATATTAATTTTCCCCTTCTTAAATAGGCAGTATTGCTGAGGCCTCCCGATAGTGAAATAGTTTCGTATGTAACGAGGAAATTCTACCTGTACCTCAGGCAAAGGTGATCTGTTGTCTAACGTAATACGTTTTCCTCGAGACATACTTAAGCATACATGAGATTCTACCATTATCGATGATGAAGTTGAGACTCGGTATGTCTCCAGAAAAATATAATTACGTACTTTATTTCTGACTGTTAAACAATCATTTCACAAACGTTTGACCATTTTTGTCTCAATTATTTTTATTTTCAGGTTTTTTCAGGTAGCGTGAAATAATTCTTAATTATCGATTTTTATTCTCTTATTATTTTCCCTCAAACGACGAATTAAATTTTTCGTAAAAACGTTGATTACTGTCAAGCAATTAAATCATTTTTCAAAACTACCGCTCAGGTTGGACAACTTGATATCCAGTTTTCCCATTTCTCACTCTTTGTTTTGTTACGAAAATTCGAACAAAAATCCATTGTAGAACATTTTCCAATTCATGGTGGTGTGATAGAGAAACTAGTGGTGACACTATGAAAGAACAAACACTCTTGGTTGCAAAACTGGAATTTTTATTTTATTTATTCTCCAGAACACCTTCTTTCACAAGAATGCAGTGTGGTCATTTCATTACACCGTTCAAACTTTTGAACAAATATTCGCAGTCTGCGAATCTTTGTTTCACATAGAAGCTGGAACGCCTTAAGAAATCGCTCCTGGATATTTGCTGATGGATGAGTTACGAAACGCGTCGTGTGATCTTTAGACATTCCTTGCCTGATATATGACGTTAACCATTGCCTGCCAGTCAGCCTGAATACAGAATTTTTTATTATTATTAACTGTGGTCGCATGCCTCCTCTCTGTCTTTAAGTCACATCTGCATTACTTGACCAAAGACTATGTGATGATAAGTCAAGGAACTAGTTACATACTGTACCACAGGCTAATAACAGACGTAAACGAATCATCACAATGTAGAAATTTCTTCTGTTTACTTCCCGTTACTGTGGCAGGGTATGCTTAGAAAAAGTGCTGCGGACAGGTGCCCAGAACACATTGCTCATACTGTAACATAGATACCTAAGGCTCCCTTTGATCAAATTTATTTCCGGAATACCCCACACCACCAATTGTGACCTGATTTTTGGTAAATGCCGGGTTTTCATTTTGCAGCATACGCTCTCATGCGCAACATAGTTTTGCGTCGAACTCTTTGGCGCCAGTATACTTTGTCGCGTGTCTGTTGGATCTAAAATACACGCTACCTTTCAGTACAAATGAGCAGTTAACGAGAACACCGCGTCTGTGAAGCGCGTCTGAAATGTGTTAACGAGCGTCGCTAACTTTGCATGGGTGACCTCGACAAGAATTTTATTCCAGATAGCGCTACATAGTGTGAAGGACGCAAATCAGGTGTGTTCTGCCGGTAAACAGCAAAGCACGAAAACAAACAGTGCTACGGAACATACAGAGCGGAGTGGACAAAGCAGGTGATGAAAAGCGCCGTTATGGAAGCACACAGAAGAGCTCTCGCTAAATAGGGGATCCTGCACAGTGTATCATGTTGACAAAACGTATTCCTCTGGAAAATGTCAAGCAACTGCTGGTTTCCACTTCAATTGCGAAATTTTTTATGGTAGCCCAGAATTGAGAAAAATGAGACCGAACTATATCATAACTAGTAACCAGGGTTTTTTACTGACAAGGGTACCTCCCCCAACGCACTCCCCTCAGATTTAGTTACAAGTTGGCACAGTGGATAGGCCTTCAGAAACTGAACACAGATCAATCGAGAAAGCAGGAAGAAGTTGTGTGGAACTACGAAAAAAATAAGCAAAATATACAAACTGAGTAGTCCATGCGCAATATGAGCAAGATCAAGGGCATGTGAGCTTAGGAGCGCCGTGGTCCCGTGGTTAGCGTGAGCAGCTGCAGCAGCTGCGTAACGAGAGGTCCTTGGTTCAAGTCTTCTTTCGCGTGAAATGTTTAATTCTTTATTTTCAGACAATTATTATCTGACAGAGCACAGGGAAAACTGTGCGACTGTGAAACTGTTGCAATCATTTGTTGCAGTTTATGTGACAAACTCTTATGCTTTCATCACTTTTTTTGGAGTGATTATCACGTCTACAAGAAAACCTAAATCGGGCAAGGTAGAAGAATCTTTTTGCCCATTTGCCAAGTGTACAAGTTAGGTGGGTCGACAACATATTCCTGTCATGTGACGCACGTGCCGTCACCAGTGTCGTATAGAATATATCAGACGTGTTTTCCTGTGGAGGAATCGGTTGATCTATGACCTTGCGATCAAATGTTTTCGGTTCCCACTGAAGAGGCACGTCATTTCGTCTACTAATTGCACGGTTTTGCGGTGCGGTCGCAAAACACAGACACTAAACTTATTACGATGAACAGAGACGTCAATGAACGAACGGACAGATCATAACTTTTCAAAAACAAAGAAAGTAAACCTTTCACTCGAGGGAAGACTTGAACCAAGGACCTCTCGTTCCGCAGACGGTCACGCTAACCACGGGACCACGGCGCTTCTGAGCTCACACTATCCTTGATGTTGCCTATCTTGGGCACGGCCTACTCAATTTGTATATTTTGCTTATTTTTTTCATAGTTCCGAACAACTTCTACCTGTTTTCTCCCTTGATCTGTGTTCAGTTTTTCAAGGCCTATCCACTGTGCCAACTTATAACTAAATCCGAGGAGGGTGCGATGGGGAGGTTCCCTTGTGAGTACGTGTCAGACTGCTAACCAGAGAATCCTCAATTCCATGTCCTGTCAGACTTGAGGTTTATAGAGAGGGAACATTAATGAAACCGACAAATTCCACTGAGTGGAAATGAAGGAAAAAAGGCGCTATGAACTTGTTTCTGGAAATGATTCGTTGCCAATGTAGATGGCGCTGATGAATGAAAGTTATTCTAATCGCTTGTCGTGTGTTCCTTGCAACAGAATTTTTCGGCATTCATGTCGGGAACAAGCCGAGAGGGTTTTTGCGAACGGCCAAGCAGATGGGAGCAGATGGGAGGCTGCACGAGTGCACTAAAAAAATTACCCTCTCACACATCTACCACATGACACAACATTTCAAGCCCCTTTTGGGCGTCTGCGTATCAGAACATGGAGGAAGGCGGCGCACTGTTCGTACGCCAGATCTGGCGGATAGGGTTCTACACAATATTCAGACGAAACCTAACACAAGCTCCAGGCAAGTAGCCCGTCGACATTGTGTTGGCCAAAGTACGATTACGTGTAACCTGGGATGACAACCGCTACTACCCCTATCTCCTGCAATAAGTGCAAGGATTTTCACCAGCGGATTTCCCTCTACAGGAAGGATATTGTCTCTGGTTTTCGCACCAGACCATCACAACTATGGCACTTCCGTCACCAGTCCTCTTTACCGACGAAGAAGCCTTTGCTGGCCGTTGTGGCAGAGCGGTTCTAGGCACTTCAGTCTGGAATCGCTCGACCGGTACGATCGCAGGTTCGAATCCTACCTCGGGCATGGGTGTTTGTGATGTCCTTAGGTTACTTAGGTTGAAGTAGTTCTAAGTTCCAGGGAACTGATGACCTCAGATGTTAAGTCCCATAGTGCTCAGAGCCATTTGAACCATTTTTGAAGCAGCCTTTACTAGTACTGGCATTAGCTATCTGCATAATCGTCATCTGTAGGCTACAGACAACCAATGGCGAATTCTTCAGGCACCTTTTCACTATCGGTTAAGCATCGATTATGTGGACAGGTATTCTTGGTTCGACGGAGGAACTTACCAGGATTTACTGCGGAATACTCTTCCTGGGCTACTTTAGAATGCACCTTTATCATTACTACAGATTATGTGGTTTGTGTATGACGGAGCAGCACCCCACTTTCGCATTACAGTTCGCCAGCACCTCAACAACATCTTTCACGGACGTTGGACAGGACGCGGAAGTCCAGTAGCATAGCCTGCTTGATCACCAGATTTTTACCTCTGGGGTCATCCGAAAAGCGTTGTGTTTGCTAATCCAGTTCGTGATGCGCTTACTCTTCAACAGATTGTTCACGATTCGTGTGAAGCTATTCGGAGAGTGGCCGGAAATTTCGAAAGAGTGCGGAAACCCATGATACGACGTGTGAAAGCGTGCACTGCATCCGATGGAAGCCATTTTCAACATAAGTAGCTACGTGGATGCGATGCAGCTCTGTACCGTTTTCCGCGATGTTTTGTTGTTGCGCTACCACCGCCCATTTCCAGGCACACGTTCATATGACGTTCTTTCCTCTATTTCCCATCAGGAATCTGTCTCTGCCGTTTGGTGGTTTTATTAAGTTCACCCTGTATTTTTTACTGACAATTCCTTTCACGATTGGAAACTATTGAAGACAGCGAAGGTTGCAAATTTAAACCCTGATCTACAATATAACTTTCAGGTTTCCCCGTAAATGGAAGTCAGTTCAGAAATTTGTATAAGGCAAGGCCTACATCAAAAAAAATGGCTCAAATGGCTCTGAGTACTATGGGACTCAACTGCTGAGGTCATTAGTCCCCTAGAACTTAGAACTACTTAAACCTAACTAACCTAAGGACATCACAAACATCCATGCTCGAGGCAGGATTCGAACCTGCGACCGTAGCGGTCTTGCGGTTCCAGACTGCAGCGCCTTTAACCGCACGGCCACTTCGGCCGGCAAGGCCTACATCAAATTCCACAAATAGTGCATTTGCAATACTCTTATGTGTTCGAATCAACTTTCCGTTTGAGGACAACTCTGCGTACGCTGAAAGTGAGTTTCAGTAACAGTGAAATCTAAAATGTCCTCCTCGTCCGCGCAAGCCAAGACAGGAGATACTTACTTTCACATAGGCAGGAACAATTTTTTGAATAAATTTTGAGTAACAGTGATGGAGACAAATGAAGTGCCAAGTGAATGATACAAACATATACGCAAACACTAAAACACGTATAGAAAATGTCAGATACGAAGTAATTAGCCTTAATCCTCATGCAAACTTTATAAAGCTTCTGGAAGCAGACAAGGAAGTTTCATATCAGCGCACACTCCGCTGTAGAGTGAAAATCTCATCCTGGAAGTCTTCATGTATTTGTCTAACGTCCACTACTGGTGTTCTTTTTCTGTGACCAAGATTTTAGTGGCAGCGATCCTGCATCTATTTGAAACTTGGCTGTTGACTTAAATGTATCATCATCGATGTTGCGAGACGAAAGGTGACAGTGTAGTGAGATGACTACTTGTGGTGATATTTACAGTTATTACGTGTAATTGGCCAATTACTCTTTGATACTCCAAAAATAAGTAATTAATTTTTTCACGTGAACGAATTCGTTATACGGCACCCATTCAATCCTCCAATTAGCAATAAGCTAATAGTTTCTATATTTATGTTATGTCTTTTTTAAGAGAGGAGGGCAGCTGCTCCCATTTAGGTAACGAAGTGCTACAGATAATTCCAAGTTTCATTTATTGAGGCATCGTGTGAAACTGAGAGTTAATTCCATTTGTGTTTTACATTGTTTTAAGTAGTACAAACAATGACCATAAGTATCTTCGTCAATTTTAAGAATTGAAATAATAACGGCAACAAAGAGGAATGACCGTATAAAACAAGTCGTAGACAAAGCATGTTCCAAACTGAGATGTGAGGATCCAGAAGAACTGCAGTTCATCACCGAAAGAAGTGGCTAGAGTATTTCCAGTCAATCAGGGATCCTTGCCAGGTACGGTTAATAAAGGACGTAGAGAAGATCCAAAGGAGAGACATGTCTTTTATCTCGGATTCGTATAATAGGTTCAAGAATGCTTCGGAGATGTTCGTCAAACTGCAGTATCAGCGCAAAAGAATCGATGTGCATCGCAGAGAGGTTTACTTTCAGTCTGCTAGCTGTTTTGATGCGGTGAGCCAAGAATTCCTCTCTTGTGCTGACCTCATTTCAGGATATAACAGTCAGTCAACAAGTGATTTTTAGGTGGTTTTCCACGCTCATTTAGGCAAACTGTTTGGTCTCTTCCTTTGCTCCGCCTCAGTATGTACAGGATACTCAAATCGTGGAAATACAATAACAGACGGTGTAAATGTTTCACAATCCACAGATTTTTTTGGTCGTCAGTATTCTGATCGTTTGATGCGGCTCACCATGACTTCCTATTCTGTACTCAGAGCAACACTTGTACTCAACGATCTCAATTATTTGTTGGATATAGCATACTTCAGTCTCTATCGTCACTTACAATTTTACACTACACAGCTCCCTCAAATACCATGGAAGTTATTTCCTGATGTCTTAACACGTGTCCTATTACCCTCCACTTTCTATCACCTATTTTAACGTCCTGTTGCACCACAGTTTTTCAGGTTTTCCCCAGATTCCATGATGCAGTATTTCAGGTAAATTCTCATAAATTTCTTCCTCATATTAGTGTCTAGGTTAAGTAGTGGTAGACTTCTTTTGTAAAGAAAATTCCATTCTCTCTGAGCTAGTCTGTCTCTCAAACCCACCTTTCTTCGCCAGCCATGAGTAATTTTTCTTCCACAATAACACAATTCCTTCCCTTCTTCTACTTAGTGATCACTAATTGTTATGTAAAATTTATTGATGACCTCATGCCCGCTGTTCGTCATTACTTCTCCCTTTCATAAGTTTACTCTCAGTCCATATATTCTGGTCATTAATCTGTGCATTCCTTTCAACACGTTATGATACAAACGTCAAACTGAAATTTTATTACTAATATCGCAGTGCGTCAGTGAGAAAACATTTTTCGCAAATGAAGGTGTTCTTTATGTATTTATGCCTCATAAATTATAAAGTAGTACTCAAAACATCACATCACCCACAATTTTGACACCAACCCAGGATTTTGCCAATACTGATATTACATATTGAAGTAGTACGTTTATACGGCACACGAAACATGCTGAAGTAGAATATAAGTAAAAAAGTACTAAGATATGCACACAGTGAACAGATGCCTGCAGAAAATGTGGTACAAAAAATGAAACGTTCTTGTTCATTCCGTGTTCTCTTAGTTGTCATGGCCTAGCCACTACTTTTTCTCTTACTGGGTATTTCAGTGTGCTCAGGTGAAGCCTCCAGCAGTAGCAACCCATCATCCGAACATGCTAAGTTCTTTGGTATTGTCGTTCCACGTCCTTGATATCCTATGGAATTTTTCTCTGTTCCTCACGGTATGTTTGCAGTATTGTCGTTCCCTGTCCTTGTTATCCTATGGAGTCTTTCTCTGTTCTTCACTGTAAGTTTGCAGGAGAAAAGTCAAGATGCGAACTTAGAAAAAAAGTGTAACTTCAATCTCATTGAATATCCCAATATTTTGAATTTCGTCAGCATATTCTCAAATGTGTCGATGCACTCTGCGCTACGATTGTTTTCAATGAATTTTTCAGACACATCCTTATACGCAGTCGAGACTTTTTTCTCCACGTCGTTCATTTCATTATGGAGATCTTCATCTAGCATTAGTTTCCGAATAACGGGGCAAGTGAATATGCCCTCTAGTATTTGACAGGTTGCGGAACTTCTAAAATATGAAGGACATGTGAGCTGCTAACAAATTTCATTGTTGCAGTCTCGAAAATAGGAGCTATGGCTTATCCTTTGTCAGTACCAGATCACGGATTAAATCATTTAGATCTGGTTGAGTGGGGAGAAGAGGACCCTCGTCAACGCCTACTTCGAAGTCAGTATCGTCCGTCTCCTGCACGGTATTTTCTCTGTCATCATTGTCGCCCGTATCTAATGACTGAGGAGGCTATGGTATCGATACATCCTGACCATGTGGAACAGGGCGAATTGCTGAGCGAATGTCGTTCGGGCACCCAATAACCTTTTATTTATTTATTTATTTATTTATTTTTGAAAGCAAGAAATCTTACCAGAGCAGAAGTAACAGGCGTTGGTTTAGTTCTGTTTCTACTGCCAGACCATAGGGATGTTAAATCGAAGCTACTTCTTCTTCCCTGCCGCCCACAGTCCTAAATCGTACGGGACACACGACATGTGGAGCACATGTTCTCTCCGAAATAGACGTGGTAGACCTTTCTCACGAAATGCGGAATGTTCCTTCTGTCTTTTGTCTACAAAAGTCCACCGCAAAATAACAAAAACTGGAGAGTGTTCACAGCCTCGGGTACATATAGCACGCTAGCCCTAACTTTTTCCTTTTTCCATAAACACAACATGGTGACGGACAGGCAACGCCATTTGCTCGCTGTGCGCTGCTAGGGATGAAAGTATTAAACCTAGGAGAGGATGCGCCACTTCTGAGGTACATTTGGTGTTTTCGTGTACATTACCATTGCTGGAATTGTATGTGATTTGTGCAAAAACTGTGCGCGTTGTATTTCGAGTATCATTTTCGAATTCAGGAAGTCTAAATACATAAAGAACGCCTACATTTTCGAATAGTTGGAATCTGGCAGTTTTTAAGCTATGGCGTACCGTCTTTTAGCGATGTTCTGTTTTGGCGGACAACGAATGTTGGGAAAAAAGATTCCAAGCTTTTCCGCTCTAATAATATGTCAACTGAAGATGAGGCTTTTAGCGTCAGGAAACCGGTAGTGGTAAAGTAATACAGGCCAAATACACTTGAAGCGGATATTAGATGAATAGTCACAGCCGTGGTTAGCCCACCAGTAAGATTGTCTGCAGTTTTCCGAAATTGTTTTAGACCTTGTAGTTCGCTACATTGTCTATCCAGTCTCTATGAAAAAAAAAGCAATCCGTCTTCAGGCCACAAGTGGCCCGTCGGGACCATCCGACCGCCGTGTCATCCTCAGTTGAGGATGCGGATAGGAGGGGCATGTGGTCAGCACACCTCTCTCCTGGTCGTTAAGATGGTTTTCTTTGACCGGGGCCGCTACTATTCGGTCGAGTAGCTCCTCAATTGGCATCACGAGGCTGAGTGCACCCCGAAAAATGGCAACAGCGCATGGCGGCTGGATGGTCACCCATCCAAACGCCGGCCACACCCAACAGCGCTTAACTTCGGTGATCTCATGTGAACCTGTGTATCTACTGCGGCAAGGCCTTTGCCAGTCTCTATGAGTCACAGCCTTATTCATGAATCTTTCTTTTGTTTTCATTACTTCCTCCATGTCTGTATTGAACAGTAGTTGAGATTGCATTCCAATCTTACATCCTTTTTAATCTAAGCACTTTCTTCTTCGTCTTACATTCCTCTTGTTTCCGAAGACAGATGGCAGTGCCAGCTACAAAATTAAGACAGAAACAGTCTTAATCATGGAAACGCCAGTCGCAGTGACGGAATAACTTCCGGGGAAGATAGTCCACCGAAGCTCTCCGCTGAGCTACATACACAGCACGGTGCTGGAGGAACGGGAGGCGGCGAGTTATCCCCTCGTTAGCTGGTGCACGATGTAAGTAAGACGGTGCTTGTCCCCACTCGCATGCTAATAGACGCGCCGGCTGTCCCATTGTGGCAGTGAGGCGCGCTGCCGCTGGGAGTGGCTCTCTCCGGGCCGCCGTAAATACCGTGCCCGGGGGGGGGGGGAGGGGGGGGGGGGGCGTCCCGACCTCGCGGGCTGCCCCGAATAACAAGTGGCGAACCCCACTCAGTGCGCGACACTCGGTGTTATTCACGCGTGGCCGCCCACCTCGCTACCCGACTGCATCAGCAGCGCACTGATGTTTGTTTTGCACGCTGCCGCAGCTCTTCCCCTCCAAATGGCGAATTTATGCAAACACCGTCTAGCTGTTCCTTCTCTTCTACCCAGGACTGACAGGGTGAAGAAAATAGTGACACCTCTCTATTTCCCGTGATAATGTGTGGTACGGCCTGCTTAACAGCTGTTTTGTTTAACCTTTAAATCTAAAGTAGGTGGAAGGGCTCAATGAAGTGAACAATTCACTTCCAATGGGTTTATTAATTTACCAAAACAATCTCACTTAAAATTTGACAAGCGCCACTCGGGCAAGATTATTTAAGAGACATTCATTACGTAAATCATGAGCAAGTTAATAAATAACTTTAACAAACAACTCTAGTTAAGACACAATACGTAAGACCCTTTCTGTTAACATTACAGCCTCGCGGGATTAGCCGAGCGGTCTTAGGCGATGCAGTCATGGACTGTACGGCTGGTCACGGCGGAGGTTCGAGTCCTCCCTCGGGCGTGTGTATTTCTCCTAAGGAAAATGTAGGTTATGTAGTATGTAAGCTTAGGGACTGTTAACTTTAGCAGTTAAGTCCCATAAGATTTAACACACATTTGAACAGTTAACATTAAATGTAGCCAGCGATTTCCCACCAAGATTGACAGAAGCCACTGAGGATGAATTTAACCATAACTTTAACAATCAATACTAGTTAAGACACATTATTTAAAACCCTTTGAATTAAAACCTTGCATTACATCTTAAATAACATTTGACACACAGCCTCAACTTTAAATGGTTCAAATGTCTCTCAGCACTACGGGACTTAACATCTGAGGTCATCAGTTCCCTAGACTTAGAACTACTTAAGCCTAACTAACCTAAGGACATCACACACATCCACGCCCGAGGCAGGATTCGAGCCTGCGACCGCAACAGCCGCGTGGTTCCGGACTGAAACGCCTAGAACCGCTTGGCCACAGCGGCCGGCGCCTCAACTTTAACACGAATACTTAAAACATATATATATACACTCCTGAAAATTGAAATAAGAACACCGTGAATTCATTGTCCCAGGAAGGGGAAACTTTATTGACACATTCCTGGGGTCAGATACATCACATGATCACACTGACAGAACCACAGGCACATAGACACAGGCAACAGAGCATGCACAATGTCGGCACTAGTACAGTGTATATCCACCTTTCGCAGCAATGCAGGCTGCTATTCTCCCATGGAGACGATCGTAGAGATGCTGGATGTAGTCCTGTGGAACGGCTTGCCATGCCATTTCCACCTGGCGCCTCAGTTGGACCAGCGTTCGTGCTGGACGTGCAGACCGCGTGAGACGACGCTTCATCCAGTCGCAAACATGCTCAATGGGGGACAGATCCGGAGATCTTGCTGGCCAGGGTAGTTGACTTACACCTTCTAGAGCACGTTGGGTGGCACGGGATACATGCGGACGTGCATTGTCCTGTTGGAACAGCAAGTTCCCTTGCCGGTCTAGGAATGGTAGAACGATGGGTTCGATGACGGTTTGGATGTACCGTGCACTATTCAGTGCCCCCTTGACGATCACCAGTGGTGTACGGCCAGTGTAGGAGATCGCTCCCCACACCATGATGCCGGGTGTTGGCCCTGTGTGCCTCGGTCGTATGCAGTCCTGATTGTGGCGCTCACCTGCACGGCGCCAAACACGTATACGACCATCATTGGCACCAAGGCAGAAGCGACTCTCATCGCTGAAGACGACACGTCTCCATTCGTTCCTCCATTCACGCCTGTCGCGACACCACTGGAGGCGGGCTGCACTATGTTGGGGCGTGAGCGGAAGACGGCCTAACGGTGTGCGGGACCGTAGCCCAGCTTCATGGAGACGGTTGCGAATGGTCCTCGCCGATACCCCAGGAGCAACAGTGTCCCTAATTTGCTGGGAAGTGGCGGTGCGGTCCCCTACGGCACTGCGTAGGATCCTACGGTCTTGGCGTGCATCCGTGCGTCGCTGCGGTCCGGTCCCAGGTCGACGGGCGCGTGCACCTTCCGCCGACCACTGGCGACAACATCGATGTACTGTGGAGACCTCACGCCCCACGTGTTGAGCAATTCGGCGGTACGTCCACCCGGCCTCCCGCATGCCCACTATACGCCCTCGCTCAAAGTCCGTCAACTGCACATACGGTTCACGTCCACGCTGTCGCGGCATGCTACCAGTGTTAAAGACTGCGATGGAGCTCCGTATGCCACGGCAAACTGGCTGACACTGACGGCGGCGGTGCACAAATGCTGCGCAACTAGCGCCATTCGACGCCCAACACCGCGGTTCCTGGTGTGTCCGCTGTGCCGTGCGTGTGATCATTGCTTGTACAGCCCTCTCGCAGTGTCCGGAGCAAGTATGGTGGGTCTGACACACCGGTGTCAATGTGTTCTTTTTTCCATTTCCAGGAGTGTATATATATAACTTGGTCAATCTTACAGAGCAACCCGGAAATTTTTCAAATGCCATTTGACTTGTAAGCTAGGCTTTTAGGGGATAGAAAGTTACAACTTTGCACAATGATAAGTGTGTAACAACAGAAGCAAAGTACAGGCTTGTAAGACAGCAGTTTAAACACGAACGTTGGAACCGATTGAGAGAAGTAATACTTACCTTCGAACCAAGACGTGGCTTCATTTGCAATCCCACGTTGAGTAGGCCACTAAAATGCGAACCAAGCAAACGCTACCGAAGAGGAACTCACGAGCTCAGGCGAAGTCCACCACCCGTAAGCCAGACTTGTAATATAAAGTGAAGCCCTGCGTTTCGGTTGCCCGCAGCCTCAGCTCACTGAAACACAGACCACACCCGACAACAGAAGGCAGAAAAACCTTTCTTAACCTTTACGAAAATGAAGTCCCATTCTCCTTGACAGAGCGTAGGGGAGACCCGCACCGCCGTACTAGTCAAGGTCCTAGTGGAGGTGGTTTGCCATTGCCTTTCTCCGACCGTTCTTAACCTTATCATTTAAGATTGACCAGTAAATGAACTCTATTAAATCAAGGCTAAACAACAACCAATCTGACTCCGAAGTGCTTCGTCTAACTGAAACAGTATTTGACAAACAAACTCTACGAAAGGGAAATGAACTGGCTCACGAGAACCGACACTCACTAGAACTCAATAACACACTTCTGCAAATACATCAATATTATGCGGAAGTAAAGCATACGCTTAGTAGGAGGCCTCAAATGAAATGGAACAAACATAACATCACACGTCGTGCAACGTCTTACTGTATCAAGAGCGATCACAATCTCAGTTAACTAAACGCTCTTAGTAATTAGCGTACTTAACTGGGTGTATTGATGCTGGGGCGATTTTGCGAAGATGCCACACCATCACTTCGCAAGACCATAACAGCGTGTCCCTCCAAGGAAGCGGGCAGATCCACAGCTCATGAGGTTGCCGGAGAATGCACAGCGTCGGCCAACTCCCGGCGACTCCAGTACAACGACGTGACAACCGGCACCCGGCCTCAGGCACGCAGTCTTCACTTCTGTCCGCCCGCCAATCGCCGATTCGCGCTCAGCTGCGTTCCGTTCTCGCAGGGTTCTCCTCCACTCCCTACTCGCGGTCGGCACTCCCTTATATCCCGAGCCGGCCAAAGCCCAATGACAAACCCCTGCACTAGGAAATCAATTGTACTCATGTCAGAGATGCTACTGGCGCCTGTCCCGCCACGGCTCACTATGTACATATATCGCATCCCGGCGAGAACAGTGACACAACTCAAAAATTCAGTACTTGAGAATAACCTACTTAAATAATCCTGGAAGTCTTATATTGAAATAATACTCTGAAGCGCCAAAGAAACTGGTATAGGCATGAGTATTCAAATACAGAGTCACGTAAACAAGTAGAATACGGCGCTGCTGTTGCCACGCCTATTTGAGACAACAAGTGTCTGGCGCAGTTGTCAGATCGGTTACTGCTGCTACAATGGCAGGTTCTCAAGATTTAAGTGACTTTGAATGTGGTGTTATAGGCGGCGCACGAGCTATGGGCCACAGCATCTCAGAGGTGGCGATGTAATGGAAGTTTTCCCGTACCACCATTTCACGGGTGTACCGCGAATATCAGGAATCCGGTGAAACATCAAATCTCCGACATCGTTGTGGTCTCAAAAAGTTCCTGCAAGAACGGGACTAATGACGACTGAAGATAATCGTTCAACCTGACAGAAGTGCAACCCTTCCGCAAACTGCTGCAGATTTCAACGCTGGGCCATCAACAAGTGTCAGCGTCCGAACCATTCAACGAAACGTCATCGATATGGGCTTTAGCAGCCAGACGCCCACTAGTGTACCCTTGATAACAGCATGACGCAAAACTTGACGCCCCGCCTGGGCCCGTCAGCATCGCAATTGCACTGTTGATGACTGGAAACATGTTGCTTGGTCGAACGAGTCTCGTTTGAAATTGTATCGCGCGGATGGACGTGTGTGGGTATGGAGACGACCTTATGAATTCATGGACCATGTATGTCAACAGGGGACTGTTCGAGTTGGAGAGTCCACGCCACGTAGTGTTGCCGCTCTTCTGCGTGCTCGTAAGGGCCTAGACGATATTAGGACGGTGTACCAGCCTCTTTGCCTCTTCAGTGTATATATTTTCCATTTCAACTCCATGGAAAATGAAAAACCAATCTGAAGTTTTTGTGCTAGAAACATACAAAATGCGAAATTGTAATTTATGTAAATGAATATCATTTAATAAGGAACTTCATTCAAATACTGTTTGAGTAACACAATTTACGAAAACGCAGAATAGCCGAGAAAAGAGATTCAGTGTTAAGTGCGTTTATAGCAAAAATCTCCAGTTATTTCTCTTGCACCTGCTTTTGTCCCTTGTACACTGCAACACACGAAATTACGTAATAATGTAACGCATCTGGATACACAGATGTAGTATGCTATAAAAGTCTTACTGGTAACACAATAAGATATGATAAATCGCCATTGGTATACATTTGGGGTATTACCAGGTCAATTCACATTAATGAGTGTGTATCTGAATGAAAATAAAATTTTCTTTTCTATGCCCTGTAATAACTGCTTCAGAAGCCGCGTAGAGAGACTTCATTATTTGTGTAGGTCTAAAAGTACCATCTAGACAGAGCAATATACGAGAATCACGTTTTGGTTTTACAGCCAGATACATAGTGACATTACAGTTACAGCCTGAGCGTTCCACATCTTGCTGAGTAGCCCGTGTGAATATAGTCAACCAATCGAGCTTCAGTCTTGCCCTGGCGTTCTGAGTACCAAGAGCATTGGATTAGCATCATAGGGGTCTATATCGGGATGTCGGCACTATTGACGAACTCGTATAGGATTTTGTACATTGCTATATCTTTGGATGCTAAAAAGGTTTGGAGAATGCTAGGAGACTATCGGCGTTGAACCAGAAGACTACTTGCAAAGACGTTCAGCTGATATGGATTCGATCTTCTTCCTCTTCGCAAACACTGAGAGGTTGGCACTTAGGTCGAGACGATAGTGTTGTGAAGCTCCGCGATGTTTTTATCTTGCTATAGGATGCCACTCATGGATAGTGGATTGAACTAATTGGTAGTCGCAACCTTTGGTTTAGATGTCCTCGAGACCCTACAACCACTGTTGGGCTGGTACAACTAATTTGTTGGTTTTTATTCAGTTGTAGGCAGGCATGCGAACAGATGTGATGACTGTATTTGTCCGCTGTGGTCGCTTGTGGGAGTAGCAGGTCTTCCAGAATGATAATCACCTCGGATGTCGTAATAGTTGAGTGCGAATCCAGCTTGTATAGGCCTTGTCCTTTGCTTCAGTGCACTCTATATATACCAACAGCGCCGACACTAGATTTGGACCCATCTATATAGTCTACGTACGACAGGAATTCCATTACCGTTGCGGTAGTAGGGTCCTGGTTTTGAAATGTTAAAACTAGTCCTGGCAGCGTAAGGACTGATGTGTTGTGATGGTAGAGGACTTTTCCGCATCTTGTGCCTTAATGCCTGTATCACAATATACGAGGGCTGTCCAGAAAATAAGTTACGATCGGTCGCGAAATGGAAACGACTATGAAAATCCGATAAAGCTTTGCAAAGATGTGTTTGGCAGTGTCTCTAGTATGACTCTAGGTAGATTTATGTCGCTCTTTTCATTCCTGAGCTCTTAGTGAGCGCGTAAAGATGTTATAGAAAATAGTGTCTCCCGCCAAGTACGAGGGACTGGTGCGAATTTTCCCCTGAAGCTATGCAACCAACATTACATAACTGTCGTGCGGTTTCTTCTTCAAGACAACTCTGAGCCTCATTCTGCAGGGGCAATGAAGATGTTCCTGCATCGTTTCAATTGGAAATGTTTGATTACCCACAATACAGCCCGTAATTGTCTCCCACTGAGTTTCATCTCTGCTCAAACGAACCGCTGGCTATGAAGACATTTTGGCACAGACAACGAGCTTTAGGCCAGCGTAGAGAATTGGCGGAAAGCACTGGCGGCTGCCTCCTATGATGAGGGTATTGGAAAGTTGGTACAACGCTACGACGAATGTCTGAGTCGGAACGGCGACTATGTAAAGAAGTAGCTGAAAGGTGTTGCTAACTGATACAAATGAAACATTTCTGATTTTCACTGTGTTTTTCATTTCGCGATCAATCGTAACTTTCTTTCTGGACAGCCCTCGTATTTAACACGGTTGGGTGGAAGTTGCTTATTTATCGAATATCTTCTGCAAACACATTAGGCTATTAATTCCCGAATTTTTTAGTCGAAATAGAGCCGCAAGAGGAATATCCCGCAGATTAACATTCGTTGCAACTGTAATGGCATTTCATTCGTTTTAACCTGTAATACGTTGTTTGGGGTTGACACTATCGACCCAGTAACTATACGCAAGGTTTTGTATTGCATGTGTTTTGTCTTTGAAATGTGCTGTCTGATTCTGGTCCGTAGCACATGTGTCTATAGTGAAGGTGTGTCCTTAGTACGGACCGATGCTGACAGCAGACTTCGTTCGTAACTAAAGGGATCAGAAGAGGCTTGTATGGAAACATATCCGAAGCGTTGCATGCATGACCTGACTACGACGTGGTTCGGGTTAATGTACTGGTTGTAATGTCCCTCCACGGTCTTGATCGCTGATATGCTGGCGGATTCAGTCGCTTTATTCCATTTACAACAGTTGCTGGAAGCTAAGATTACGGTTTAACGTGGATTCGTGGATGAGACTGTTAGAGGTGTAGCTCAGCTTCAACTTTGGGAAAGATAAGGAAGGATATTGACTGAGTCCTTTCCAAAGCAATCATCCCCTCGTTTGTATTAAGTGACTAATGAAGCCACAGAAAACCTAAATCAGGACAATTGCAGGAAGAGTAAGATTATGGTTCAATGTGCCTTCAAGCATGAGATTATGAAGAGGTGTCGTGTAACATCAGTTTCGGGAAAGATGCGGAAAGACATTGAGTAAGTCCTTTTCAAAGGGTGACGGGAGGTGAATTTAAAAAGCCGTCCTATGGAATAGAGTCTAGTGTGTTGTCACAGAACCACTCGCTCGGTGCGGCAGCTTGGAGACAGTCCGCAGTCACGGTCGGATAATTGTTCAGTGGCAAGCTGGGTGTGTTAAGAGACTTTAGACTAAAATTTATTACAAACTTCCGTTTATACACTTCGACAAATACTCCTGTGAAAAATGAGACGCAGTTTACATACGCCATGTGTCTGAATCCGTCATTGCTACGCACATAGCTTCAACATCTTTGATCACAGTCATCTCAATCAATCAAATATACGAGGGGCGTTCAATAAATAATGCAACACATTTTTGCTATGAAAGTAGGTAGGTTTTATTCAGGCTTCCAATACTCCATATTACTGTCTCACTCTTTTGGCTACAGATATTAAGCATAATCTCCAACCATTGTGACGATCTCATGCAGCCTTAATGGAAAGACCTGGTTGCCCGCATGGTACCACTATACTGGTCAAAATCGCATTCAACATCTTGCTGCTCAGTAATCTCTGCATCATCCACGTATTGCTTCCCACAGATTACATGCTTCATTGGCCCAAACAGATGGAAGTCAGAAGGTGCGAGATCAGGGCTCAATGACGAATAAGGAAAATCAGTCGAATGAAATTTTGTAAGCCCCTCTGGAGTGCGCAGACTTGTGGGAGGCCCTGTGTTGTCATGGGGAAAGTCAGGTTCGTCTGAATTTTTGTGGCGACAAATACACTGAAGTTATTTCTTCAGTTTGCTCAGTCACGTGTGTGTGGAGCCGCGCGGCACGCAGGAGATAGGACAAGTTTGTGCGATTTTGTTGCGATGATGATAGAGGCCTCACCCAGCGACTCACAGCGCTTTTGTTCACTGCCAGGTCTTCGTAGACATTCTGCAAGCACCTATGAATATCTGCGACGATCTGCTTTTCCACCAAAAGAACCTCACTGACAGCTTTCTGCTTGGAACGCACCTCCGTCACACTCGCTATGTATAGCGCTCCGCCAGTAGAAACTTCATGAAACTACAGGTGCTAAAAAGTTCGAATGTTCTGCTACGTAAAACAAAAAGTACTACATTTTTCAGCCGAAATTAGTCTAGAAGAAATCTCGCTTGTCTTCTATCATCATGAAATGTGAACTGAGGGTAAGTGAAGTCAACGTAATCTTACAACAGCTACTACGCCTAGGTGTCTATTCATGGGTCAACAACAGACTATATTCAAAGTGTAACTACTGCAAAACGAATGTATAAATACAGAATGCAATAGAAAACTAGATTATAATTTAAAGGTCCCCTGATAGGTTGACAAATTTTGTACGGCTGAAAATCGCCACCGAAGCTGCCTTTCAGTGCACCACAGTCAGATGTCCAATTTCTCGACATTGCGTCCACCTCAGTGTTTGCACAAAATTAACATGTAACACGTCGCGCTGTCGTCTCAAGGAATTTGTGACTTTAGAAAACACGTCAGTTCGTTTCTCTAAATTTTACGGTAAATGACCAAAACTATATATCATTTGAAAAGTGAGATCACATTCCCCCTTTTTCATACACACAAGTCTCACACATGAAAACTTTTAGCCCCTCCCGCTGGAGGTTCGAATCCTCCCTCGGACATGGATGTGTCTATTGTTCTTAGCATAAGTTAGTTTGTTAGTGTAAGTACTGTGTGAGCCGTGGCTGGCTCTTGCTATGCGCTGGATTAAACCTTCGTTGCGATTCTGTGTTTAGTCTCCCGCGGTTATCGCTATTAATCTGTTATCCTCTCCTTCCGCGGGTGGCAGCAGCAGTGTGTATCGATATTCACAACTTGGACTATCTTTGACCTGACACTCATAGTTTCCAGCTGGGCTGTGTGCGACCAGTCGGTCGGTTGGCATGGATCAGCGAGGAATTCTCTGTGGGACGTAGTATGGCCGGCATCCCTCTCGGTCTTTACGCGGCGTCGGAGTGTGGGGGGCTGTTCCCATTTCTGCGAGGTCCGTGGTTCACTGACTCTGGACACGAAAGTTGAGTTTTCATTAATCTACCAGCAAGTCAAGGCTGTTCATATTGTGTCGTTTGGAGTTCCTTGTCGGCTGTTGGGATATTCCCGCGAGCAACAACGTGGTTTTCAAGTTGGAAAATTCTAGCCACCCTCCGGTGGAGATTCACTGTATGTGGTTATTTGAATTGAAATGCACCAGCGGAATCTTCTGCCTTGTGGCAGTTAACGTTCCGGTTACCTGCCCTGGCCGTTGACGTAAATTTCAGGCAGTGTAGTTTCCTAATCGTGTTGTTGCTGTGCAGCACGGTGTATAGTTTGACAGCTCCATGTATGATTGGTTGGGGGCGCCAATATCTTCTACGTTGTTCCGTTGAACTCCCTGTTGTGCCCTGGTCGAGTGAAGTGGAAGTTATCTTGTCGGTGGGTCCGTTGACTGTCGGTCGGTTGGATTGTGATCGGATCGACAATGGTTGGGCCGACTGCCTGTCTCACCTAAGCGAGCGTTAGTGTTTGAATTCCAGACCGACGCTCGGAACTTCTGAGCGCCCTTGGGTGTACTGCCTTTTCTTTTTTTCTTCTTGTTCATTGTACTTGTATGGCTTCTAGACGATTTTTTTAAAAATTAATATTGTTTTGCCTCTAAGACGTAAGATTCTTTAGGCCATCAGCCTAATTTAAAGAACTCTGTCATGTATGACCTTTGGTATTTTAAAGGTTTTAGTGTTTTTGATATTTAAGTGTTGTGCTGTCAGCCGATTTTCAGTTTGAGGTGCTTTGCTCTTTAGGCCTCCAGCCTTAATTGGCATTAAAAAAAAATTAATCTTGTTGAATTTTAAGTGTTGGGCCTTCAGCCCTTTTTTGAGTTTGAGTTGTTTGCTCTTAAGGCCTTCAGCCTAAATTAAAGAACTGCCTTTGGTTTTTTTTTATTATTAATAATGTTATGGAGTTTAAAGTGTAAGGCCTTCAGCCAATTAGAATTTAACTTGTTTCCTCTTGAAATGTCTGATTCTTTGTGCTTTCATACCTAACTGAAGAATGTTTTAACGTATGGTTTTGCCTTTTAAATTTCTGTTTTGGTTGCATTTTACATAGTTAAGAACTGTTTTACGTAAGGCCTCGTTTCTTTAAGAAAAAAATAATGTTGTTTGGCCTAAAGTGTTGGGCTTTTAGCCGATCTTGAATTCAAATTGTTTGCTCTGAAAATCTCAGATTCTTTGGGCCTTCAGCCTAAATAAAGAACTGTTGTAAGATAAGGCTTGCCTTTTAAATTTCTGATTATGCTTGCGTTTTAAGTTATTGGCCTTCAGCCGTTCTTAAATTAAAGTGGCTTTCAGCCGGTGATTAAGTCCCAAAGATTAAACGTGTGGATTTAAAAAAAAATTGGGCTCTTGTAATGTTTGATCAAATAATGAAGATGTATGTTTGAGTGTAACTGACTGCTCCTTGTTTTGGGTTCCTTTCCATAATTTAAACTACCTGTCCTGTACTGCGGGTAAAGCTGGGGTCTCACTGGGTAAGCCTAGGAACCGATAACCTAAGCATTTTGGTCCTCTACTAATTCACACACACCTGAATATTTCAAAACTTTTAGGTATTCAGAACATCGGCCTCAGTACAAGGTTTCTATAGCAGTTTCTAAAAACGGAAAATCTAAGTTGGCTCCGCAATAAATGAATTAGACTTGAATGACGAAATCAATACCACTTACAAAAGGTAGGTATTTTACACTGAAGAGCCAAAGAAAATGGTACACTGCCTAATACCGTGAAGGGCCCCCGAGAGCGCGCCGAAGTGCCTCATCACGACGCGGCATAGACTCGACTAATGTCTGAAGTAGTGCTAGAGGAACTGACACCATGAATCCTGCCGGCTTATCCATAAATCTGTAAGAGTACGAGTGGCTGTAGACCTCTTCTCAACAGAACGTTGCAAGACATCCCAGATAAGCTCAGTAATGTTCATGTCTGGGAAGTTAGGTGGCAAACGAAAGTGTTTAAATTCAGAAGAGTGTTCCTGTAGCCATTCTGTAGCAATTCTGGGCGCCTGGTGTTTCGCATTGTCCTGCTGAAATTTCCCAAGTCCGTCAGAATGCACAATGGATATGAATGGATGTAGGTCTTCAGACAGGATGCTTACTTACGTACCACCTGTCAGAGTCGTATCTATGAGGGTGTCACATCACTCCAACAGCACACGCTCCACGCCGTTACACAGCCTCCGTCAGCTTGAACAGCCCCCTGCTGACATGCAGGGTCCATGGATTCATGAGGTCGTCTCCATACCCATGCACGTCCATCCGCTCGATAGAATTTCAAACTAGTCTTGTCCTGCCAGTCAATATATCCACTGGCGGTCTTGACGGGCCCAGGAAAGGCGTAAAGCTTTGTGTCGTACAGTCATCAAGGGTACACGAGTGGGCCTTCGGCTCCGAAAGCCCATATCGATGATGTTTCGTTGAATTGTTCGCACGCTTATAGTTGTTGATGGCACAGCATTGAAATCTGCATCAATCTGCGGAAGTATTTCACTTCTGTCACGTTGAGCGATTCTCTTCAGTTGTCGTTGGTCCCATTATTGAAGGATCTTTTTCCGGTCGCAGCGGTGTCGGAGATTTGATGTTTTATCGGATTCACGATATTCGGTACGCTCGTGAAACAGTCGTACGGGAAAATCCCCACTACATTGCCACCTCAGGGATGCTGTGTCCCATCGATCGAGCGCCGATTATAACACCACATTTAAACTCACTTAAATCTTGATAACCTGTCATTGTAGCAGCAGTAACCGATGTAACAACTGCGCCAGACACTTGCTATGTGGTATAGGCGTTGCCAGCCGCAGTGCTGTATTCTACATGTTTACATTTCTCTGTATTTGAATACGAATGCCTGTACCAGTGTCTTTGGCACTTCAGTGATTAATCAACATAGATGGAACAGCAGATGAAAAATAAGAACTGGAAGTACTACAAAGCACACGCCTTTATCAACATTTGCACTAAAACGCTTCACATAAAAGAGATGTCATATAACGCGATATACCAAAAATTTACAAGAGTAAGTCAGATAAACAAAACAATTACGTGAAGGTAAAAATTAAAAAAAAACACTGTAAGTGTGTTGTGATATTCCTGGCTGGGGCCGCGAGTATTTTATCTTGGTAAAAGCTCGCCTTGTTGTAGCTAGATACACGTGATGTAGCATATGGTACGAAAGTGGACTGAGTTACAGGCAGCATTACCGTTGGCGAGTCAACAAATTGTTCTGAACTTGCTTCTGATTGGTCTGCACATTCGGGTGTTAGGCGCCAAAACGCCTAACTCCTCTTCTTACTTATATACGTTTTTTTCATTGTATTTCGCCCAGTTTTCAGTATGACAGTCTCTCATGGTTACCCTATGAGTCTACCGTTTTTGTTTATTACATTTCACTAGTTTTGAGAAACATAGGAGTGTTGATATATACGATTGCAGTCTTTCTCGGCTTATTCCAATGATGGGTATGAACTCATCGAAACGTTGCGACAAGAAGACGCTACCACTCAGCTGATAAGTGTAATGATATTACCAGCGAAGTGCTTCGGACACTTTCGGGTCGCTTTGGCGCCCCTGGGAGACGAAGTTATTCGGCTGCGCTAGTCACTCTGTTTCGGGCTTTCTGAAGGTCCGGTCACGCAATTTTGTTTCGGGTGTTCTTCAGCGCCAAACGTGCATCACTTTTTCGGACGCACATGTCGTACTCTATATCGGAAGTTGTCAGAAATGTTACCGTACTATTAAGAGAGCTATGTCGAGTGTTGTAAAAGAGAGTGCAAAAAGTGATATTTTAAAATATAAGCAAACAGGATACATTAATGAGAGGTTTCTCTTACCATCTTTGTCTGTACTACAAATCTTGCCCTCTGTAGATACAGAGACTAACCTGCGCAAAAGAAAGAACAGGATCAAGTTTGAGATGACAACATAGCAGCCTCCGCCGAAGTAGATTCCACGACTGAAGAACTGTCTTCTGCCCTGGGGGCACAACTTTAAGAGACGACAGGTTAGTAGAAGAAACTGTTAGGGACTCTTATTCAGTCTCTACAGGTCTCTCCAGCTTCCAGATCTGACTTCCAGCACAAAACGTATATGGTGGAAATTTGTGGTAAGGTCTTATGGGACCAAACTGCTGAGGTCATGGGTCCCTAAGCTTACATACTATTTAATCTAACATTAACTTACGCTAAGGGCGACACACATTCATGCCCGAAGGAGTACTCGAACCTCCGACGGGGGGAGCCACGCGGACCGTTACAAGACGCCTAAGACCGCGCGGCTAACACCGTATAATTTATACTTCATTTTCGTTACGAGACCCATGACTAGCGTACCTTCTGCAAACTTGGACTCCGACAAGCCCATTAACGCCATGACACTTGTTGTGAAAATTCCAGACTTAAGTGGTTTCTACAGTGATGGATTCAGTTGCTCCGAGACCCTGACGCTTTATTTTATGTTACAGTAAATTTCACGATGTGCTTTGCGATCTGTATGCTGGAAAACAGTAGCCCTTAGAGAAGGTCAGTTTATTGCCGTACGTAGCGCTCCGTCGGACAATTCGTGTAAATCAGGGCGTAGCAAGTCTCGCTGCCCCAGTGGCAAGTTACACCCTAGCGCCGGCCCCCGTCGCTTCCTGTAAGTGATGGGCTGCAGCCTACCTGCGAGCAGGAGAGAATGCTCCGTGGGAGGCGTGAGACGCCGCACCTGCTGATATACGAGCCGCAATTTGCATAACAAAAAATGGGGTGCCAGGCAGCGCCACTAATAATGACATTAATAGCGAGAGCTGCCGCGCAGAACACGGCGGGGGGGCGTATTGGTCGCGGCGGGCAGACAAGAACGCTCGTGCGGAGGTTCTGTGCGGCCCGGGGCTGTCTGGAGGAGCTCGCAAAACAAGCCACTGCGCGACGTGTACACAGCGCCGCGGGTGGCAGAATGCGGAATGAGCGCTGCCGGCGGTGGGGAACCCAGTTCTCCGTGTCGCTTGCTCCGGCAGCGCGAACACGACACAAGGTACGGGCCGTTTTACACAGGCGAGAGACCCTACGTATACAGGCTCTATTCTGCACACCACAAACCACTGTGCAGAGCGCGGCACAGAGTTCTTCCCATTGTAGCACTAGTTAAGCTTTCTTCTCGTTCCACTGGCATAGGGTGAGCGGGAAGAGTGATCTTTTAAGCGCCTCTGTGGGCGCTGTAATTAGTCTGAACTGACAACTGCGATGCTTACGGGAGCGTTGCTTTACGTAGGGACCTACAGTAAACTTCTAGATCTCTCACGTGAAGATAATTTTCAAGTCAGGGCAGCCACAGCTACACAGTGGTATACATACAGACGTAAAAATTTTTAAAAACACGAAAATAAACAAAAAGTGTAATAGTCCGCAACAGCTGTACTTATTTAAGTCGATTAGAGAGAGTCACACAACCCGTTCCACAACTTTAAGTTGCATCTTCTGGTGTATACTTGTACAGAATTGTGTATACCACGGTTGCCTAGAAACTAGTGCACCACATTTTTTTTTTCTCAGCCGAAAACAATGCTAAGAATGTGAAACGTTACGTATGTATTATTTGAAGTCTCCTGAGCGAGCGCGCCAAGTTTCCGACACTTCCTACAGGTAGCGTAGCTGTAGGACGATTTCAAAATGGCATCTGTAGGTGATGTAATTTACAAGCAACGAGCCGTCACTGAATTTCTCACTGTAGGGAAAGAAATTGTGGGGAATATTAACAAACGCTTCTGCAAAGTCTATGGAGAATCTGCTGTCAACAGAAGTGTAGTTAGTCACTGGGCACGGAGGGTGAGGTCATCAGAAGGTGGTTCGGTGGAGCTCCTCTGTAAATGTCATCCAGTAAAATGTTGGGGTGTGGAGAGCTTGAAGAATAAAAAAGTAAATAAAGTTGGTGACGAATACTAGTAAAATTAATCTATAAAATACACTGAATAAAATTATTTGTAACACGTTTCGGGGGCCATCAGTGAACGAAAGGAAGAAGATTGTGCTGAAGGTCAAACTTACCAGAAGCCGACACGATTATTTGCGTGTGTCACCAACATAACAGTAATCCTAGAGGCCGGAAACACAAGCTGCATGATGTCCGGTGCGTTGTCGGAGAGTGGTTTCGTAGTCTGTGATTAATTTCTGATTCCTAATTACATTCCTAACTTTTATAGACTGGACATTTATCACTGTTGATGGTTTTACCAACTGAAGAAGGCTGGGAACTTTGTCTTGTTACACCAGGTATATCACAGAATTATGAGTAACCATGTTTTGGTATTTCCTAATTAGATGCATAATACTTTCTCCCTTATTATATGTATTCACTCATTACTGTGAGAATCACAGATAACTTCGTTTCCCGTTATCAAAATATTAACTTTCAAAAATTTCTGTACAGATATACACCAGAAGAAGTGACTTAAAAGCTGCTAGACGGTTGTGTGAATCTTTAATCGACGTTCGTAAACACGGGTATTGCGGAATATCGGACTTTTCAATCAGTTTTCTATTTTTAAAAATTTTTTCATCTGTATGTAAACACCTCGGTTCGACTGTGTGACTTATCAATCAGTTATGTATCCTTATTATGCTAACCCTTGAATCCTTGCAAATAGACTTTAACGGGATAGTTTATCTTCGAGCCTCTGCTCGATCAGTTTCTTCAGCACTGCCTTGACCTCTCCCTAGGGTCGAACAAATAGGTTATCATTTATGCTTCCCTTCTTTGAATACATCCAATATCCTTTGCTAGTTCTATCTGCAATAGGTCTTCCACACTGCGCAATATACTGTCGTGGTTAATGTTACTAATAACCGCCGGCCAGAGTGGCCGAGCGGTTGTAGGCGCTTCAGTCTGGAACCAAGCGACCGCAACGGTCGCAGGTTCGAATCCTGCCTCGGGCATGGACGTGTGTGATGTCCTTAGGTTAGTTAGGTTTAATTAGTTCTAAGTTCTACGCGACTGATGACCTAAGAAGTTAGGTCGCATAGTGCTCAGAGCCATTTCACCCTATTTTGAACTAATAACCACCACAGTTACATTTAACATTCGTTTATTACGTCAAAACCAGTTTCGTTGTAAAATGAGCATCATTCGTGACACTGAAAATTGCACAATATTCTGCGTACTTAATTCTCCCAGAACTGTGGCGAAGACAACACAATAAAATTTATTTTATGGTGGGTCCCAGGTGTGTCCTGCAGGATTTCTGTTTCGTAGATTGTGAATGCAGTTCCCTAGTATCCTTCTATTGAACCGAAGTTTGTCACCTGACATACACAAGAGTGAAACTATGTGACTGTTCGATTTCATATCCCCAAACCTATTACCCCCACAGATTGAATATACGTGCAGCTTTATTCAGCCAATGGTGCATCATCTGCAAAACAATAAATATTGAATATCAAATAAATATACAATATGAACAATAAGTGTCTCAAAAATACTTCGTTAGGCCACTTCTGAATTTTTTTCCATTTCTCTTGATGATGCTCTACCCAGCATAACATGCTGCGTCCTACCAAACAAGAAATCTCTATTTCAGTCACAAATTTCACGTTCTGCGTCATACTCTCGTACTTCCGGTAATAAACGTGGATGTCAAATGCTTTTCGGAAGCATCTACTAAATCAGATGCAACTGATTGACTACCTAGGTCCATAGGGTTCAATACGTCATGTGACAAAAGCAGAGGTTGTGTTTCATATGAACAATATTTTCGGAATTCAAGTCCGTTGTAATTAAGGAGGATATTCAGTACGACGTACCTCCTTACTTTTGTCCTCAAAATGTTTATTAATATTCTACAACGGTTTGAGATGGTGGATACAGGCCGGTAGTTTTGACCATCCCGTGTAAGAACCTTCTTCAAGATAGATATGACCTGTTCATTCTTCCAACTACTATACACAGTTTCCTGTTCGATGTATCAGTAATATATTATGGTTGAAAGAGGGATGGAGCAGCTAGTATTAACGGTGGCAGGGAGTATTGTGTTGCCCATGGACAAGCATTAACAGTGGAGGCGTTTATTTAGAGAGCTTAGTGACTTCGAAGGTGGACTAGTCGTTAGATGTCAACTGAGCAATGAATCGATCAGACCCTCTAATGGTGTCCAAGTCGACAATTGGGGCTATGATTGTGTAGAGCAACAACGAAAGAACAACCGTAGCTAAACCAAGACCAGGTAGATCTCATTATATGGAGGGTGTCTCAAACCTTTAGGATTTGTTGAAACAGCTGATAGTGCGTCCACAACCGACTATATTGAGATATGGAACCAATAGCCGGAAACAAACATTTATTGTGTTATGGGCACACACAGGGTACATAGCCTGACAACAACGTATCTGATAGTAATTGTTCAGTGCATGCGTGGCAGCGGTGCATGAGGACCTGCTGCACTCTCTCGAAAGTCCCTGGTATTTGTTGTTACAGGAGACAGGTAGCTTGGACCCTTGCAAGTAGATCTCCATCTGTTATACAGAGGTTTTACACACTAACGTCTTGACGTAATCCCAGAGGAAATACTCCAGAGGCGTGACATACGGCGATCGCGAAGGCCATTGGAAAGTACCTCCCGTTTCCAGTCCAGGGATGAGGGTATCTATCATTCAGGTGCTCGCGAACATTAACATGGAAGTAGGCTTGTCCCCTGTAATATTAAAACCACATCGTTTTGCGGATAACAAGAGGCACAGTTTTCGAGAACTGTGGCATTATACTACACAGGAATACAATATAACATACACCAGTCAAACAAGGAGGTCTTAGGTCCTAGAGGTGACACTGGACAACGCCCGCCCATATGTCGACAGAGAATCGTTGCTGGTGGCAACTGACTTGGGTGACTTGGTGATTGTCCTCGAAACAGACATCGCAGATGAATGAGGTCTCATCAGTGAACAATACTGCAGTACTGCAGTGGATAATACATTGACAAAAGTGAATGCGGAGCTCAAAATCCGTTGCTTCCAGTGCTTGCACAGATTCTTTACGATATGGGTATAATACCAGTTCCACCGGTGCTCTCCACCCTGTATCCTCCGAGTGGTACGATTTACGGGCAAGTTGACAGGGTGCTTATTGCTCTGTGGTCGGCCACACGATCCAAAACCATCTCTTCAGAATCTATATCCGGACATACGAGGGGCGACAATAAAGTATTGAGACTGATGTGAAAAAGAAATGTTGCATACCGTTTGAGTCAAGTTTAGTGTTGTCTCCTTCAAAGTGGTTCCCTTCTGATTCCACACAGTTTTTCCAGCGCTTCTGCCATTGATGACAATATTTCTGCAGCTCATCTTGTGTAATATCTTCCAAGACACTCGTCACTGCTTTTTGGACATCTTGTTTAAAAATGGTATCCATTGACCGCCGTTTTGACTCTTGGAAATAGAAAAAAGTCTCACGGAGCGATTTCTGGTGAATAAGGTGGCTGTGGTAGTACTTAAATTTGTTTCGAGGTTAAAACTGCTGTACTGATAGAGCAGTATGGGATGGCGCATTATCGTGATGCAGAATCCAATTATCACACGGACACGAAGAACTCTTTCACAAAGTATTTCTAAAATTTCTTTGTAGTAATATTGGCTAACTGTTTGTCCAGAAGGCACCCGCTCTTTATGAACAGTTCCCTTGGAATCGAAGACGCACACAAGCATGCATTTCACTTTTGAATTTGACATGCGAGCATTTTTGGTCTCGGTGATCCCTTTGAGCACCATTGCGAACTCTGGTATTTTGTCTCTGGGTCGTACTGAAAAAAACATCTTTCATCACCAGTGATAACACGGCTCAACAGTTCTGCATTGATTTCCGTTTGCTGTAGCAGATCAGCTGCCACGTTTTTCCGTGTTTCTCGCTGTTGTGATGTGAGACTTTTCGGGACAATTTTTGCAAAAATCTTTCTCACACCAAGATGTTCAGTTAATATTAGACGAACCGTTTCTCGATTGATGTTCAGTTCTTCTGCAATCATTTTCACGGATAATCTTAAATCAGGTCGTACGAGTTCACGCACCGTGGCCATGTTGGCCGTAAGTTGTCGTCGCGTTTTCACCCAATTTAACGCAAAAGAAATGGCATTCCGCTGCACAATATTAAGCGGTGCCATTTCCGTGACGAGAGACTCAAACACGTGTTAACTTATTACAGCACAACTCATGACTGAGCAGTTGCATCGATGTGCCGCTTGGACTTGAAGCATCTTATAGACAAAGGTCAAAGATATTGCTCCTACTCAAGCCTCCAGGGTTGCCACATCTTGCAAAGAAAATCAGTCTCATTACTTTATTGTCGCACCTCGTATCTTCTTCAAGTTAGTATGATACCTGGTGGGAAAGTGTTTTATGTTCATTCGTGCTGCACTGGCCCTACACCCGTAGCCATGTATATTAAATGCACGTCTACCAACTCTCGTGATGAGAGTACGTTCCATTTTCGACTATGCATCATTCACTGTACGCAGTAACACACCTCACGACTGACACATCGCAAGCTGTCTGATGCAATGCACAGCTGGAACAACAGATAGTGGTAAAGACACTATGAGCTAAGTTGTGTACATTATGCCTGTATACTGGCCGGGGTGTACCCTACCGATCACCTGCTGCCTGTTCCAGTATACAACAAACATCCGGGATCTTCGCTACAGTGCAGCACAACTGCATGCGCCGATGAAATACTTGCATTGGGACTGGCGGTCGTCGCTCTGAACAATCACTGTGAGATACATTGTTGTTATGCGACGTACGCTTTGTATGCCCATGGCAATAAATATCTATTTCAGACCATTGGTTCCCTGCCTCATTATAACCGGTTGTGTACCCACTGTCACCTCTTCTGGTTTGACAGAAAAGAATCGAGACGTCATGTATACTTCCGACTGGAACAATGACCAACACAATTTGTTTTGTTTTTTATTTTGCTTAATGGTTGTTTGTTTCACTGCCCCAGAACCATTCTCACGACAGAACCATTCTCACGACATCATATTATCAAAAAGTCACAGTACATAATTAAATACATAATGTAATAATGTAAGATACGCCTTAAAGATATCTTCTCTCTCTAATAGCAAACATATGCTGCCGAGTGATGTCCCTTAAATTCCTCGCGCTCTCTCCCCAAAGAGATGTGTCAGAAATAAAAAGCAAAGGTCAATGCTAAGCTTTAAATAAAGGCAAACTGCTGCTAGTAGTGAGAATAGTACCCCCTGTGTAATGAATACTTTTTTCTTCTTAAAAAACGAGTTTCAGCTTCTGTACTGACGAACCGGGAACATAGAGCACTGGCGATTGAAGGGTGAGGGTGTCCAAAGTGCTATCACCAGTCCAGCTACACAGAAGCTCCTATACAAGATAACAAGTGTCTGGTGCAGTTGTTAGACCAGTTATTGCTGCTATAATGACAGGATATCAAGATTGAAGTGAGTCTGAACGATAAGAAAATGGCTCTGAGCACTATGGAACTTAACTTCTGAGGTCATAAGTCCCCTAGAACTTAGAACTATTTAAACCTAACCTGCGACCGTAGTCTGAACGATATGCTATTGTCGGAGCACGAACGATGGGACACCGCAACTCCGAGGTAGCGATAAAGTGGAGATTTTCCCATTAGACCATTTCACAAATGTACTGTGAATATTAGCAAACTGGTAAAATATCAGTCTCCGACATCGCTGCAATCGGAAAAATGTCTTGCAAGAACGGAACCAACGACCGCTGAAGATAATCGTTCAGCGAGACGTAAGTCCATCCATTCCTCAAATTGCAGCAGATTAAATGTGGACCATCAGTAAGTGTCAGTGTGCGAACCATTCAAAGAAACATCATCGATAAGGGCTTTCGGAGCCGGAGGCCCACTCGTATACCCTTGATGACAGAACTATACAAGCTGTAAGTCTTGTCCGGGCCCGTCAACACCGACATGACTATTGATGACTGGAAACATGTTGCCTGTCAGATGAGTCTCGTTTTAAATTGTATCGAGTGGGTAGACGCCTAGGGGTATGGAGACAACCTCATTAATCCGTATACCCTCCAAGTCAGCAGGAGCCTATCAAGCTGCTGCAGGCTCTGTAATGGTGTGGTCGTGAGAAGTTGGAGTGACACGGTACCCCTGTTATGTCTAGATACGACTGTGATGGATGACACGTCCATTGAGCTTTCCGACAGACTTGGGCAATTCCAGCGGTACAATGCGACACCCCATACCTCCAGAACTGCTATATAGCGGTTCCAAGAACAGCTGTGTTTAAACAATTTCGGTGGCCACCAACTTCCCCAGACATGAACACCGTGGAGCATGTCTGGGATTCCTTTCAACGTGCTGTTCAGAAGAGGTCTCCACCTCTTCGTACTCTTACGAATTTACGGACAGCCCTGCCGGATTCATGGTGTCAATTCCCTCCAGTACTACTTGAGGCGTCGAGTCCACGCCACGTCGTGTTGCGGCACTTCTGCGTTCTCTCGGGGGACCTACACGATATTAGGCAGGTGTATCAGTTTCTTTTGTTCTCCAGTGTAGTCCAATGACTGTGCGTAGGGAGTTGGAAGGAATGGGGAGCAATAGTTGAGCATCTCCTCATAATCCACAATGCGAAGTGAAGCTTGAAGTAGTGTAAAGCGCGACGGCATTGCATAGTGAATTAATGAAACGATGTTTTGACGAATTCCTGGAGTGCCAACAATGAAGCACGCAGGAGATTGTGTTACGGTATTCGAGGTATTTCTCGTAGATAGGGCGTGGTCTGTTTTGCGTGCTTAAGAGAATGTTGAACGCGGAAGGATATGAACACGTTTTACAGCTTTTTGTGCTGCGTACAATAGAGGATCAGTTAGAAGACGTTGATTATAACAGAATGACAGTGCATCTTGTCATAAAGCAACATTTGCGAGGCAGTGGTTTATGGACAAATACATTCCTTGTCTGGCCTGCTAGAATCCCAAAGTAAACCTTTGCGATGAGTTGGAATGTCGACTTTGCCTCAGCGTCCAACGTTGCAGCTTTTCCTGGTATCAGGAATAGGCTGTTATCCATCCAGAGACATTCAGACACCTCACTGAAACTATTCTCAGCGGAGCTGAAGCCGTCATATAGGCGGAGGTTGGACACACCCAGATGTCCACATAGTGTTGACAGTGACGTGGATTCTATCGATCTCTTGAGCTTCGTCCAGTTTTAAAGACTGTTTCTCAACGCCACAGCCACTAGTATCTGCTTCACTCATCTCTGCAGCGGTGAGAGAATTATTCCAGGAAAATACACCTATAATTTCCTTCCTAAAGATACATTTGAAAAAAAGACTTCAGCATTTATCATTGCTAAGGTCTAATTTCGTCTCTTATACTGCATACTTTTAATTTGTGTCCACTTTATCAATGATTAACTGAACTGAATAAATTACACACTTCTCTAAGAAGACGTACAATATATTGACTAGGTATACTGCTTAAAGAAAAAACATAGATTTTCTGTGGCCTAGCGGTTAAAGGCGCTACAGTCTGGAACCGCACGACCGCTACGGACGCAGGTTCGAATCCTGCCTCGGGCATGGATGTGTGTGATGTCCTTAGGTTAGTTAGGTTTAAGTAGTTCTAAGTTCTAGGGGACTTATGACCACAGCAGTTGAGTCCCATAGTGCTCAGAGCCATTTTTTGAACCATAGATTTTCTTGTGAAAATAATTGACCTACTCAATTTTTCAGCCTAGGGTCACACAATTGGTGTCATGAACATTCGACTTCTATGTAGCTTGAGTGTGATTTTTCTTTTACTTTTTGGTTATCCATTGGAAATTATTGGAGACTTTGAAAACAACGATTTTGTTTGTTTAGAGATAAATTCCCCTATCAAGAGTGTTTTTCAAGTATTACTCATAGTGTTGTTAGTGATATGAGAGCTGCTCCAATATTCTGGTTGATCACTTATGCAGAAAATCCCACATGCTGTGCACCACGTACACTGCAGACAGTCCACAGTACACGCTAAAAGCAGTGCACTGTAGACTGACTCCTGTATGTCTAGTGTAAATACGCACCAGTTTGTCCATTAGAGGAGAGGAAGAAATCCCAAATGTATCAGAATAATGAAGAAATCCGCACTTCACTAGCATTGCACATAAAATATAACAATAGACGAAAAATTCACTTTACATTGGAATTACCTCCAGAAGCGAGTCATGCGGAAATAATGGCAAATCGGGAGTAGCAGCGGAATACTGACATCCGATCAGGCCTTCAGGATGCTTCACTTTTTTTAAGCAGTGTTCTTATATTTTCCACACTACAGATGAACATTAACTTTTTATTTAATTAATTCGATCACATGTGCTTTGCCATTTTAACAAGGCATTGTCAGTGGCTGTTCTGGAAAGTTTTACTGTACACTGAAAAGGTAGTTACAGTAAAACATTTAATTCATTACTTCAAAATTACTTCAAAATTACTTCAAAAATTGGTTCACAGTTTCCGTCTCCATATACCAGCAGTAATTTCGTAATGAAGGGCTAATATTACAAGTATTTTCAATCTGAAATCGAATATGTGAAAAGGAAAACATGACATATCCCAGGACACACGCTGAAGCTGCCTTGTTAAAAAAAGTCGAAATGGGTCTGGCGGTACCCATACAAACAATAAAAACAGATGAACATATCTATGTATGTTCCATATCTCCTCCTGAAGCAATGGACCGACTTTAACCAAACGAGGTACACATATTAATTACTGTCTGGAATGACTCACTGGAGGTGTAACAACCACACGTCTCTCAGGATGTTGGGGTGGTGGTGAAAAAGGTGTGTAGCCCAAGACGTCAGAATACCCATACTTTTGTTACCTAGTACGAGGGCCGTTCAGAAAGTAACTTCCGGTTGATTTAAAAAAATACACCAAGTTAAATAAATATATTTTAATATATACATCTTACAACTACATCTTTGCACTATTTTTCTACATAGTCTCCATAGCGATTGAGGCACTTATCGTATCTCTTCACAAGCTTTGCAATTCCTTCTGCATAAAAATCACCCGCTTGTGCCTGGAGCCAGCCTGTGACCGCTTCTTTGAGCTCTTCGTCGTCATCAAACCGCCGTGACCCGAGCCATTTCTTCAAATGCATGAAGAGGTGATAATCACTTGGCGCCAGGTCTGGGCTGTAAGGTGGATGGTTGATAACGTCCCACTTGAAGCACTCAAGAAGGGCCGTTGTTCTGCGAGCAGAGTGAGGACGGGCGCTATCGTGCAAAAAAACGATACCGGAAGTCAGCACACCACGGCGTTTGTTCTGTATAGCCCGTCGTAACTTTTTTATTGTTTCACAGTACACGTCTTGATTAATGGTCGTACCACGTTCCATGAATTCAACCAACAACACCCCTTTGGCATCCCAAAACACCGTTGCCATCAGTTTTCTGGCAGAAAAATCTTGCGAGGCTTTTCTTGGTTTGGTAGGCGAATTTGAATGTGCCCACATCTTTGATTGTTCATTTGTCTCAGGGTTCACGTACTTAATCCAGGTTTCGTCACCGGTCACGATTCTGTTTAACAATGGTTCTCCTTCGTCCTCATAACGTGACAGAAAGTCTAATGCAGAGGCCATTCTTTGAGTTTTGTGGTGGTCGGTAAGAATTTTGGGCACCCATCGTGCACAGAACTTACGGTAACCCAATCTTGCTGTCACTATCTCGTACAAGAGAGTCTTAGAAATCTGTGGAAAACCAGTAGACAACTCCGACATTGAGAAACGTCGATTTTCACGAACTTTTGCATCAACTGTCTGAACGAGTTCGTCAGTCACCAATGATGGTCTACCACTCCTCTCTTCATCATGAACGTTTTCTCGTCCACTTTTAAATAAACGTACCCATTCACGGACAACTCCTTCACTCATAACTCTTGGTCCGTACACGGCACAAAGCTCACGATGAATAGCTGCTGCAGAATATCCTTTGGCTGTAAAAAACCTTATGACAGCACGCACTTCACATTTGGCGGGGTTTTCTATTGCAGCACACATTTCAAACTGCCACAAAAACTAAACTAGCGCAGGTACGACGTTCACTCTACCACGGCTTGATGCCGACTGACCTGTTGAGTGCGTGAACGCACAGATGGCGTCGCTACTCCCCCCACAACCCGCACTGTGACCAATCGGAGGTTACTTTCTGAACCGCCCTCGTATTTGAGAATGAGAGCTCTTCAAAGGCTTGCAACAAACTTTGCACATAATTTCAAATCTTTATGAAATTCTTTGTCGCTGACGTATTCCACAAAATGGTGAAAGAAAAAGAGTTTGTCGCTCACTATATTTTTGCTCTTCGTCCAGTAGAACTGTCACATGAAGCGTGATGGTTTAGTTTATTACTCCTTTACTACCAACTGCATTCGTGACACATTATATAGACAGCATTCACATACACCCCTGAATATACCAGAAAAGTCACGTGACTGTACGAGTCTTAGCTCAGGAGATACGTCATAAACACTGAATGTGTGGAACATTACCGCATCATGCAAGATGTTTATATTTATTATTTTGTTGCTTTTAACTCTGTTTGTAACAATTTTCTCAGGCAGTATCCACATTTTACGCTGAATGTACCTACAAACACGTAACATTGTACTACACACAGTTCGTGATATATGACGCCAAGCACTGAAATGCGATAAAAACTGCCAAATGATGGATGTCGTACTTGCTTCTACGCAACTAGTTCTATTCGCAATACATTTAGTACAAAGTATCCACGTATAACGCTGAACGTAACTACAAGAATGTATCATTTTTCGACACGTAGCTCTGGACATATGGTGTCATAGACACTTAGTTGCGTCCGATACTGCCTCATCATGCGTGACGTTTTAATTTATTACATCTTCACTACTAAATCTATTCGCAACACATTTAGATGACAATAGCCATGTATACCACTGCACGTACCTGCAAAATTATATCACTGTACAGCACATATCTCAGGAAACATAACACCGTAAACATTAAGTTCCGTAAAATTTTCAACTCGCAGTTTGAGTTGAAACTCGGTAGACGAACAACTAAATTATGCTAAATACTTGTTAAATGTGTTTGACTTGTGTTTTGGCGTGCAAGGTAGATTGGTGTTGTACAGTTATGGGCAGGACTACAGTAAAACCGGTTGCTAATTATTAGCGTAACGTAAGGTTCTATTTAATCACTACTTCTCCCGTCTAAGGATCATTATTTTGTTAAAGAAATCTCCACCTGGGAACGTGTAGCAGTGTTGTCTGTCAAACACTGTAAATGACACTAAATTCATGCTCAAAAGTTATCTTATACAACCAGCAAACAAGCTAAATGCATGTTGAGTAATCTCAACTATACAAGAGTAAGGATTTTTATCATTTTTCAATGCTGATGCATAATAATGTCACTACTAGTTGCAGATCGTCTATCCAATTTACCGTCACTCTCATTCGAGATAGACCACTTTGTTTTAAGCAAAATGAACAGTTTTGACACACAATACCACACGCTCACAACACTAATGTATTATTCCCTGTTAAAAATATTTCATAAATGTTTGCCGCGCCAAGTAGCCGCACGGTCTAGGGATCCTTGTCACGGTCCATGCGGCTTCCCCCGTCGGAGGTTCGAGTCCTCCCTCGGTCATGGGTATGTGTGTTTTCCTTAGCGTAAGTTAAAGTTAGAATAAGTAGTGTGTAAGCTTAGGGACGGACGACCTCAGCACTTTGGTCCCATAAGACCTTACCACAAATTTCCAAATTTCCATAAAAGTTGTTATGAAATAACCAGGCTTCATACATCAGCAGAGAACAATTTTTTATTAGGTAAGATACTGTTTGCGATATAATTAGAGATTGTTCACAGTCTAAATTGAATTTATTACCTCTGAGTGGGTTCTGAGCCGCCAATACACAGTTATTATTGCAATAATCACCACTAAGATATATATCTGTTTCAAAATTCAGTTTAAAACTGCCGCTGCAATATTTCACAAAGATGGCGGCTAACATAAGACAATCACTTACCGAATCTCCTTCAGGCACTGTTTTACTACTAACAAATAATATATTCATAATCTTTTCTGCACCTTTACAATATGCATCAACATTTAGAAGTATATCTCAGTGTTAATCACTTATTATTCAGCATTTACCAAGAAACCGCACCGTAGATCAATAGCGCTAATAGCTGCACTCCACTGTAGCTGATAAGAAAACTTATGATTCATATTGGACGAGATTCAAATTGAAATAAAAGTTCAAATAAAAGGTTGATTTCAATGACACAGAAACTCAATTTTTCAAGCATTACTTAACAACATCATACAGTTTTTTACAGACCTCTGTGTTATGAGACATTAATCACATCTGATCAGTACAATAGTTCGAACAAGAAGATGGATTATTCAAGAAGAATCATAGACAACAAAAGATTGAGATTTTCATTATCTTTGTCCATAGGTATTGTTTGAGATACAAGTTTGTTACAGGCTATTTAATTATGTTATTGACAATAACTATTTATTATTTTAATAAAGATGAAGTCATTTTTATTAATATCACGAGAATGTTCATTTAGATTCCACACACAATGATGTCGTAAATATTTTTCTGATAAAATATGTGCGTGGATGATAAAGTACCTATGCGAGTAAACACATGCTCAAAATCTCATCATGAACCTCTGAAACGATTTCAACCAGATTTGGTATAGTCATAATCAGGAAAAAAATACTGTAATGGTAAGAATCACCTGCTTTCTCTAGGAGAGACGATGATAACATGGAGAGACAAGGGTGGAGGAGGAGACAGGGAGAGGGAGATAGAGGTAGGAGACGGAGTTATGACAGAGTGCGGGGAGAGTAGGAGATGGACCAAGAAAGGAAAGAGGAGGAGATGGATAAAAGAAAAGGAGAAGATTGGCAGAGGTAGTGGGGAGGAGCATATGAACAGACAAGTTGGGATGAGGAGATAGAAAATAGGGAGTATCGGATAAAGAGAGGGAGAGGTGCAGGTGGTGGACAGGAGCCTTTGAGGTGGTTAGAGGAAGGAGGAAGGAGAGCAGAGAAACGGAGTATAAGGAGGTGGACAGAGAGAGGGGAAAGCGGAAATGCATAGAGTGATTTGGCAAGAGGAGATGGACAGAGAGAGTAGGAGATGACCTAGTAGATGATATACCAAGGGAACGCCAGCTTTCTCAGCTAATAAATAAGATAAAAAATTCTTTTCCAGCATGCAAAAGCGCGTTTACTTGTAAATTGATGCATTTTTTTATTCTAGTGCATGTTTGACTTCCAAAAAGGACGAGGCAAACATCCAGTGGTAATTAGTCTGCCGCTGCCTGAACTGCGCACGCCTAGTTCTGAAGGCGTGTGGTTTGTGCGCGTGTTGCAGGCCCGCTGGTCGAGGTGCAGGCGATCGTGCGCGGCACGGCGCTGCTGCCCTGCGACATCGAGCCGCCCGCGCCCAACGACAGCGTCATCCTCGCCATCTGGTTCAAGAACGAGATGACGCCCTTCTACAGGTGAGAACGCCACACGCGGCGCGAGCCACATTGCCACGCACCCGTGTAAAAATTGTGAAATTGTGTGGAAATCGTCCGCAAGTACCACAAACAGCGACACAAAGAAATGATAAAATCCATCAAGCAATAGAAATACCTCTGCTGTAATCTAGGGCAAATAAATAAATGCTTCTAATGTTACGGTATTTACTGGATATCAAAAATCGTTAAATATAAATAGATAGTCGTCTGGGAAAAGGAGCGTAAAAAAATAATGCCCCATGAATCGCAGATTGCACTGATGGGGTGTGTCGTATGACTCAACGACACATAGCCGTACCGTCGGTGAAAATATAACGGTGTGGTGGTGGAGATGGCAGAGGAAACATGTGGTTCTTGCAGAGGGCAGCAGCCTTTTCAGCACTTGCAGCGGCAGCAGTATGCATATCTGATCAGGTTACATCAGCCAAACTGCCCTTGCTATCCTGGTATTGAAAACGCCGGAAACGGGGAAACTATAGCCGCGATTTTTCCCGAGGATATGCAGATTTATTGTATGGTTAAACGGCGATGTCATCCTCTATGTTAAAATATTCCGGAAGTGAAATAGCCTCCCACTCGGATCTCCAAGTTGAGAGTACACAGGAAGATATCGTCAACAAGAAAAATAAAACTGGCATTCTGCGGGTAAGTGTGTGTAATGTTAGATTCCTTAGTCATGTAGGTAGGTTAGAGAATTTAAAAAGATGAGTTGATAGGCTGAAGTTAGATATAGTAAGGACTTAGTGAAGTAAGATGGCAGGATCGAAAGGGCTTCTGGTCATGTGAGTACTCGATTATAAATACAAAATCAGTTAGAGGTAACGCAAAGAATAAGTTAATAAAGAATAAGACCATAGGAATACTGGTAAGGTACTATGAGCGTCATAGTGAATGCATTATAGTAGCCAAATTGGACAGAAAGCCAACACTCTCCGAAATAGTTCAAGTTAATATTCGAAACAGCGGCGCAAATGATGAAGAGATAGAAAGAATGTATGATGCAGTTAAAGAAGTTGTTCACATACGTAACGGAGGGACAAATTTAATTGTGCTGGGTGACTAGAATTCGCTAGTACGAAGAGGAATAGAAGGAAAAATAATAGTACGTATCGACTGGGACCACGACTGAAAGAGATAGCCTCCTGGAAGAATTTTACAGAAAGCATAGTTTAATCGTCGCTAACACTTGGTTTCAGAATTACGAAAGAAAGTTGTAAACGTGAATGGAAGGTTTCAGACTGATTCAGTAACGCTAAAACATAGAAATCGGAAACAGATTTAAAACTGTAAGATAGTTCGAAGGTTTAATCGGGAGTTAACCATAAGTTATTGCTTATGAACTGTAGATTACAACTGAAGAAATTGCAAAAATGTAGTAAATTAAAAACATGGGACTTGGATAAATTGAAACAACCAGATGATATTGAGAATTTCAAAGGGAGCGTGAGGCAACGATTGAGTGAAACAGATTAAAGAAATACAGTAACAGATGAATGGGTGACTTTGAGAAGTAAAATAAAGAGGGTAGCAGATGGTCAAATAAGTAAGATATCATGGAAGATATTGAGTTTATTGATGAAACGAAAAGATTTAAAAATTTAGCAAATCAAGCAATCGAAATGGCCTATAAAGCTCTAAAAATCAGACTGAGATAAAGTGCAAAATGGCTTAGCGGGAATTGCTAGATGACAAATATGTATAGCAGCATGTATAACTCGCGGTATACCACCTAGGGAAAATTTAAATATGCCATTGGAGAAAACGGATACCGCTATCTGAATATCAAGAGCACAGGTAGAAAACCAGTACTAAGCAAACAAGGGAAAGATGAAAAGGAGAAGAAACATGTGGAGTGGCTACACAAGAGAAACGAGAGTAATATTATAAAAAGAGATGAGGAAATAGATGAAGATGAGATGGGAATTGCGATTAAGCAAAAATTGAGACGGAAAACCTACTAATACCGTAAGCACGTCCAAATGAATGTTTCTTGCTGTACATATTTGGCTGTAAAGAGGCTTGTACAGGACAAAGTAGCTAGGAGAGCTGCATCAGACAAAAACCACAACAAAAACAACAAGAAAATAATTGAAATGCAAGGGAGGGATGCATGGTATTCCAGAAATTCAGCCTCTATAAAACTGCGCTCTCATTTACACTTGGTAATAACGTTTCCACAAGACACAGACCAAGTACCACAGATATCCTTAGAAAAGCTTCACAATTGTAGTGAATGGAATATGAAATTGAGGATTCCTTACATGACGACCAGTTTGGGTTCCGGTAAGTAAAGGGTGCCAAAGAGGCTGTCAGACGGTGCGATGGATAAGGGGAAACAAGACATTTTGAAAAATTGAGACACTTTCGTAGAATTTGAAGACCGAAAAGCGTTCAACAATACAAAATGATATAACATGTTCGAAATTACGAGCAAAGTTTTAGTAAACAATGGAGAAAAATTGGTAACGTGCAAAATGTACAAATTCTAAAGGGAAGATCAAGAGCGAAGTGCTCGGATTTGAAAGTGTGTAAAACAAGTACGTAACTTTCACTTCCAGTGTTCAATATATGCATCGAAGAACCAATAATCAGACCAAAGGAACAAGAATGGGGTTAAAATTCAGAGTGACAATATTGCTACCTTCAATGAAAGTAAAGAAGAATTATAAGACGTGTTCAAAGGAATGGTCTAATGAAACACAATGTGGGTTGGAAGTAAACTGAGGAAAGTCGAAAATAATAAGGAGTAGCAAGTATTAGTTCAGTGAACAAGTTAACAAGCGGGTGTCGTGCCCATTTGTTCTAGATAATTGTTGTAGATGTTGTTTTGTAGTCTGTGCCCCGATTAGGGGCAGTCTTGTATCAGTCTCCTAATTGTAAGACTTTTTGCAATCAAATGATAACGAGACAAATCGAAAAAAGTAGATAAACTGTTTATCGCCTAAACTCTTGATACATATATAACTCGGTGAGACAAGATGGTCAATGCCCTCATGGAAAAACTTTTTAGGTTGCTTACGGAACAGTGATTACACCCAAGTTTGCACCTCTTCGTCTGAAGCAAATAAAAGTTTCTTTTTTTTTTTTTTTTTTTGAGTCATCCGTCTTCTGACTGGTTTGATGCGGCCCGACACGGATTTCTCTCCTGTACCAAACTACCAAACTCTTCATCCCAAAGTAACACTTGCAACGTACGTCATCAATTATTTTCTGGATTTATTCCAATCTCTGTCTTCCTCTAAAGCTTTTACCCTCCACGACTCCCTCTGGTACCATGGTATTTGTTCCATGATATCTTAAGAGACTCCTATCATCCTGTCCCCTCACCTTGTCAGTGTTTTCCACATATTCCTTTCCTCTCCGATTCTGCGCAGAACCTCCTCATTCCTAATCTTATCAGTCCGCCTAATCTTCAACATTCGTCTGTAGCACCACAGCTCAAATTTTTCGATCCTCTTCTGTTCCGGTTTTCCCACAGACCACGTTTCACTACCATGCAATGCTGTGCTCCACACGTACATTCTCAGAAATTTCTTCCAAAAATTAAGGCCTATGTTTGATACTAGCACAGTTCTCTTGGCCAGGAATGCCCTTTTTGCAAGGGCTGGTCTGCTTTTGATGTTTTCCTTGCTCCGTCCGTCACTGTTTATTTCGCTGCCTAGATAGTAGAATTCCGTAACTGCATGTATATCCTGACCATCAATCCTAATGTTAAGTTCCTCGCTGTTCTCATTTCTGCTACCTCTCATTACTTTCGTCTTTCTTCGATTTGCTCTCATTCCATATTCTGTGCTCATTGCACTGTTCATTCCATTTAGCAGATCATGTAATTCTTCTTGACTTTCACTCAGGATAGCAAAGTCATAAGCGAATCGTATAATTGATATCCTTCACCTTGAACTTTAATTGCACTCTTGAACCTTTACTTTAATACCGTCATTGCTTCTTCGATGTACAGATTAAACAGTAAGGGCGACCGTCTACATTAATGTCTTACACTCTTCTTAATCCGAGCACCTCGTTCTTGGTCGCCCACACTTATTATTCCTTCGTGACGTACATATGATCGTCAGGGCTCCAATGATATCTAACTCGTATGGGGAGGATGTGAACCGTATTTTGGATATGCAGGTCTTCAACGAAAGCCTTCTGCAGCGTACTCGAAAGAAATTTGTCAACTTGTTGTTGGAAATTTTTTCGGTAGGTTGTTTCGACTACGACGCAGAAATCTCGCTGGAATGCCCTTAGTCATCATCCACATAGTCCCGGTCTCCTCTCATGTGATTTCCAAAATTTTGTATCCCTTAAGGAAGATATTCGTGGCTATCGATTTACGTCGGACGAACAGATGCGTGCCTGGTTGCAATCGTGGCTATGTAGGCAATCGATTTTTTTTCGATTAAGCACTGATTGTCTTGTCTCAAAGTGAGATAAATATATTTATCGTTACGGCAATTACTTTTGGAATAATAAAAGCTTATCTTACTTTATTCCATCTCTCTCGTCATTACTGGACTGCCTCTTACAAGATATACGGTGCTTGTAGGGTAACAGAGACAATCATGTTTAGAACGTGTAGTTGCTATTTGCCAAAGAGCCTCCACAGTGTGCCCCAGATACGTCGTAAGCGACTTAATTGGAACTCAGAAACTTAAATTTTACTGGGAGACGATGACCTGAGATGTATTTATCGCAAGTGCTTGTTAAGTGCTTTAAAACCTGATTCACTTAGCGTGGTCTTCGTACTCAAAGTAGAGTTTTCCTAAATACAGCGCAGTACGTATCATATATGAAAAGGTCGTTTCACCAAACGTTCAGTTATAGCAACACTTAAAAATACAGGGTGGACAAACTAAAACTGGCCCAGAAAATATTTATGCACCTTAAAGTAGGCACTCCAACGTACATCAGCAACAGAATCAGATGATGTAAGTCAGGTTGCCTATCTTAAAGTGCATTTTTTCGGTGTTGGTTTCATTCTCCCCACCCAGTATAAATCTTTCCCGAGTAGAGTCATAAAACAGCACATGTCTGACTTATTGAACGAATCCTACGAAAATTGCTCTCACAAGAGATCGCTTGCAAGATATCCATGTTCGACTTATTCTTGTGTATTGGTCACGGGCCTGATTTCAATGAAAGAGAGGAAAGATTGAATGAAAGGCTGCAGCGTTCACCTCGCACTGGTTTAGGAAATGAGAATGTGACAGAGCGCAATAGAAATGCAAAAACAAACTGTGGTGGGAGACACCGCGGGAAAGACTCAGCGAGCAACGGAAACGCTTACAAACTTCCAATAATCAGATTTTGAAACTGAGTCAATAAACATACCACTGCCTCCAGTACACGTATTTCGCAGTGACCCAAAATTTAAGTGAAATTTGGGCTCGTATAGAAGGGTGACAATGATCTTTTATCCCGTATTCCACTCGTGAACTGAATAGGAAAGTGCAGGAGCGGCAGTGATGGGAGAATATTCCGCAACACGCTGTTCAATCCCTTTTGGAATACAGATGCTTAAATTTTTCTACACATCATGTTTCTCTTTTAAGGTGATTGTTGAGCAGCGTAGCTAAATGTTACATCAGTAGTCTCTTCAGCCTTTTTTCCCTTAATTTCTATTATATATCGCAGAAAGGAATTCAAAATTCAAAAATGGCTCAAATGTCTCTGAGCACTATGGGAATTAACTTCTGAGATCATCAGTCCCCTAGAACTTAGAACTACTTAAACCTAACTAACCTAAGGATATCACACAGATCCATGCCCGAGGCAGCATTCGAACCTGCGACTGTAGCGGTCACGCGGTTCCAGACTGTAGCGCCTAGAACCGCTCGGCCACTCTGGCCGATGAATTCGAAATAGTATGAGTCATAGACCTACATTCGCTCAACTTTTGTGAGAACCGTACGATTAATCTGTATTAAGTTTCTTAAATTTAGTATCGCTTTTAATGTATCTTCTAACCGAGTACGTTAAATGAATAGAAGTAGGATAACTGCAAAAGTTTTCTTGGTTGCAAAATGGTTCAAATTTCTCTGAGCAGTATGGGACTTGGCATGTGTGGTCATCAACCCCTTAGAATTAGTTACACGTAACTAACCTAAGGACATCACACACATCCATGCCCGAGGCAGGATTCGAACCTGCGAACGTAGCAGTCCCGCGGTTCTGGACTGTAGCGCCTAGAACCGGACGGCCACCGCGGCCGTCTCGCTTAGTCAAATAGCGTTCTTCGAAAACATCTTACTTCCCTTCTTGTATATTTAGTAACGAGAGACAGTTCGCTTATTCCTAAGAAATGCAAATCATTCGTTTCATATACTTTTTGGTTTGATTTCCTTTTGTATGGGTCCTTAGTTACAGTAAATGTTTTGGGATGCGCAACGCCATATTTTCCTTCCTGAACTTTGTAAATTTAATCTTACTTGTTTCATCATTAGTTTGTAAGTTATCAGCTGATCCCGGCGTGTAGTTCGCACCAGGCATCCAACACAAAGACAAATAAAAATAATTAGTTAGTGACAGACGAACATGGCACAAATTACCATTTCTCCGTCGTCAAACATTAAAAAGGTTATATGCTACTACTACTTACTGTGGATAAAGCATTTTCTTATCCACCCACACCGAAATAATCTTTAAACGTGATTTGAAAATGCAGTTTTGAATAATTTGTGATAGTTTCCTTTTGTCACTACTACGGGGACGTTATTTCTTCTGGTGTTGGACATTGTAAGAAGTATAAAAGTATATTCACTAATATTCCTCATATATCACTGTATCCATTAATTAGAGCAGTTTCAAAGTCCAGCCACTGATTTCTGGTATTTGCATGCACTTATGTACAGGCAAACACGTTGGGAGGTGTGGTACTGCAGTTACACTAGCTGAATGTTCGAAATCTCTAGTTTAATCAGCGTCCTGCGGAATAACGTTCCAGCCTCAGAAACGTTAAACTACATTACAGTGAATTATGACGATTCGACTGAAATTGCCGCTTTTCTGTGGTTTGTATTAGCTCTCGTAGACAATTATTCTCCTACCAAACGCTGCCGTACCTAGCGGAGAATAGGTATTGGGGTTGTCGCCGTGTTTATTCTACTGTCATCGAACGTGAAACCCTCTCTGGCAAGGAAAACGTATAGCCTGCCAGCTCATCCATTGGGGTGGAGGGAAGGGGAACTGACAGTCATCGCGCTGCGCAAGTGGAAACGATGTTTACTTAGGATCCGCTTGCCTGCCTTTACGACCGGTAACGCTGTCCGATCGTCTCCCTTGTGACAGACCTCCATTGTCCTTGATAAACCATTGTTCCTGGCACGTATTTTTTCGTATTTGTGACCTTAATGTGCATGATTAATTACTCAAATTCGCACATAACTGGTAAATGCATCCTGATATCACATATTCTGTTGTATTCACTCGGTTTCCAGTAAGTGGACTTCAAGTCATATAGTAATTTAATTTCAGTTGTCGTCCATTAATTGTCTGAAATTCAAACTCTCGTATTATACGTGCAAGAGATATTCGTTCATACTAGGTCTTATTCTTCCACGCATTTTTTTTAGTGAAAATCACCCACTTTCATTTTTGAATACTTCAAAAAATATTTATGATATCTCACGTTTGCCTTCGCTGTTAGCATTAGAAAAGAATCGACTTATTTGTTCTGCCCGTCCTCTTTTTATACCTTTATTAGTAAACAAAGTATATGTTCCGATGTCATTAGGGTTGTTAAGGGTATTGAATGTCATCTTAGAAATGTTTCCGGAACAAATGATTAAAAATATTTAATGTACTGTAATTCCGAGGGCATTAAGACCATTCCAATTTTCAGAGCACAGTATCACCCATCTCGAATTACTATCGCCGTAATGCATCTTTCATTCTGGCATGAACATTCATAAAGAGAAATTTGCTGGCATAGTAAAACTGCGTGCCGGACCGAGACTCGAACTCGGGACTTTTCATCTACATCTACATGGATACTCCGCAAATCACATTCAAGTGCCTGCCAGAGGCTTCATCGAACCATCTTCACAATTGTCTATTATTCCAATATCCTTTAGCGCGCTGAGAGAATGAACACCTATATCTTTCCGTTCGAGCTCTGAATTCCCTTATTTCTTTTTTTTCCTTTTCCTTTTTTTTTTTTTTTTAAATCTCATTTTGTTAGTTGCATTTGTTCGGGGTTGACGTCCCACGATGCTTGTTCAAGTTCATTCTTGATCCATTCATTCAGTTTTTTTTTTTTTATTACTACAGAGGGCAGCTATCCCTCTAACCGAACACGCTGAGCTACCGCGCCAGCTCTGATTGAGCTATCCAAGCACGACTCACGAGCCCTTCTTACAGGTTCAATTCCGCCAGTACATTGTCTCCTGCCTTCCATACTCGCGCAATTGAAGCTGTGAGGACGGGTCGTGAGTCATGCCTGGGTAGCTCAGTCGGTAGAGCACTTGCCTGCGACAGGCAAAGGTACCGAATTCGAGTCTCGGTCAGGCAAACAGTTGTCATCTACCAGGAAGTTCCTTATCAGTGCACACTCCTCTGCAGAACGAAAATTCCATTCTTAAAGAGGTTTTTAGTGATTAGTTTCGTCGTCGGTTCTCTGCATCGCCTTACTTGTATTGTGACACAATTTGTTCTGCAATCTTGAGGTCGAAATAATGATACGGTGACGTTTTCCTTTTTATTCGAGTGTGTCTGGATTCGTTTCATTTCTTCGGTGTGTATTGACTTATCACCTTCACTTTACGTCGAAGTCCGTGAAGATAGATAACAAAAAGAGAATTCCCATGTTAACGTTTAATCACTCCTTTGGCCATTAATTAGCTATGTAGATGGAAGAGCAGTATTACGTAGTGACGAGGGCTGTATTTTCTTGAAGCACTGATCGGTCGTACAATGGAAACCACGGAGAAAATGTTAAAAACTGTTTCGTTTGCTGCATTTATCTCCACCTTTCACTTTCTTCTCCAGATAGTCGCCAATCTGACTTTGATATTTGTCGTAGCGTCGCAGCAACTTTCCAGTACCTTCGTCATAGAAGGCGACCTCCTGGGCTTTCCACCGATTCTCTAAGCTGATGTTTAAATCGTTGTCTGTTCCAAGATGCTTGCTTCATAACCTGCGGTTCATGCGAACGAGGGTTGCGAATCAGAGGAACCCTGTCTGGTTCGTATGGTGAGTGATCGAACACTCCTCTTCGAAAAAGCTGCAGGTGAATTTTCGTTGCAGGTGGAGTGTGTTCCTGCATCATTCGGAAATCTTAAGGGAATGACAGAACGTACTTCAAACATGGAGGCAGACTCTCTTATCCGGGAAGCTTACACATCTGTGGTAAATCTCATTGGTTTTTCACTGTTATTTAAGTTTCGTGACCGATCGGAGCTTGAAAAAAAGTAACCCTCATAATAAAGAAATCTTATAAAATTGAGCAGTAGATTTAGAGAATACCAACTGAATATGGTAGTTATGTTAATTGCATCTCAAGGAAACAGCAAACAGCAAGACATTTTTAAAAGTACCCAACGGACTACGTTTACCATGAGCGTACAAAAAGTTATCTTAGCACGAACGGAAATCCATTGAAACAGTGTAATGATGTATTTTTACGCTTTCACGCGTTAATTTTTGTTAGTAGCTCAATTTGTGAGACGCAGTCTGCAACTGCATAAAGCAGGCACGATTTTTTTGTGAATTATAACTGCAACAAAGCAATAGTTTGGGAGGATGAATCTTATGGTTTATTCTGTATAAGATGCTAAAAAATGATTCAAATGGCTCTGAGCACTATGGGACTCAACATCTTAGGTCATAAGGCCCCTAGAACTTAGAACTACTTAAACCTAACTAACCTAAGGACATCACACACACCCATGCCCGAGGCAGGATTCGAACCTGCGACCGTAGCAGTCCCGCGGTTCCGGGCTGCAGCGCCAGAACCGCTAGACCACCGCGGCCGGCTATAAGATGCTACCCACTTATTCAATTCGATGAGGAACTGGCAGGGCAGATAGCCAAACGTCCAGAACCACTACTCCACAGTTGACTCTTTCTCTCTGTACCCCACTCTCTCTCTCTCTCTCTGTCTCTCTCTCTCTCTCTCTCTCTCTCTCACACACACACACACACACACACACACACAAACACACACATACACATAGATACCCACAGACTGCTCACTCTGATGCATAAAGAGGCACATACAAAACACGCACGCGCAAGTACGCACGCACAACCTTACACAAACACACACACACACACACGTTGTTACTCTGGCTGACCCTCAGATTGTAATGCAATCTGAACCTGTACATTCGAAATTTTTTACTTATTTTAGTTGACAGCGCCGATGTATTTGGGCTGCGTTGACGTGAAGCAAAGTAGTGCTGCCGGATTTCATTCCCAATCGCTGAATTATGGGTTCTAAGTGCATTAGTAATGCATGCTTCCGGTTCAAGTCTAATCCAAAATGATTACAAGGAAGGAAAATCATTTATTAACATTCCTGAATAGATTATGGTGATGATGTTTACGGAAAACTTATTTTGCTATCTTATCTATTTTTATACGTAGTCACTGTGGAGACTAAAATATTTGTTGTAGCCCTCCAAAAGTTAACATATATGATTTGCATACTCAGCTGCTGCCAAGTTTTTGCACTAGTCATTAACGACCTCTTTCAGTTCATTCTCATTTCCATAGAGCGTTCCACCGTCGTCTTTCAGAAAAGAGATGGTAATAAGTCATGGCCAAGTACTGGCTTCCCAGTTACACTGACGAAGAAAGTCCGTCGTCATCACAGCACACTTCAGGCAAGAATTGTCGTGAAGAATCACATTGTCACTGTAAAAGAATAAACACTTGGTTATGAACGAGGCAGCTTCGCTTCATTTATAGTCCCTCCCCTATGCATAAAGTTGATGAGTAGGGTGCACTTTCCGTTCCGAAATACGGTTGCCGTTAACATTTTGTTTGGCTTTTCTTTGATTTGCTGCAGATGCGATTCGGTTAACAGGCCGCTTGTTTCTAGACTTTTATGCGAAACCCAGGTCTCGTCACCAAAAACAGTGTGTCACAAAAGCTCCTTGTCATCCTCGTCGAGGGGGACAAGTCAGGGTAGCTCCCATTCGTTGTTGCTAGTTTTCATCTGTCGAAACTCGAAGAATCCACCAGAGACACACATTTCCATGTCCGAATCACCACTACCAATTTGGTAACGAACTGATAGTGGAATTTCACAACAGCACAAGCATGGCCCTTCGATAGTGAAACTTCTGTTGAATTTTTTCTTCAGTCCTTGAATTGTTCAGTCACGACTATAGATCGGCCAGATCGTTCTTCATCTTGAACATTGTTTCGTCCGCCATTAAAACTATGGAACACAGTGTACAATTTTCGAGCTGAAGCTTCATTTGGCCCCTCTCGTCGGAGGTTCGAGACCTCCCTCGGGCATACGTGTGGAGATTAAGTTGTATGTAAATCTATGACCGACGACCTGAGCAGTTTGGTCCCTTAGAAATTCACACACATTTGAACACTTGAAGCTATATTCACGACTTAGGTTACATGTACAGTTTGCTAACTTGGCGTTTTTTGTACTCAGAAACGGTATCATATTTCGAGAGATCTTTAATGTTGCCACATTTTTCAAATGGCCCAAATACACAGTAAATGACTGTTCCAGCTCTCTGCTACGGTTTCACTAGCGCGAACGATTAGAAAGCTCCATGACACGGAGGTGGTGGTGGAAAGAAAATTACTTGGGCTATTTCGCTGCTCGACAGATTTTAAAGTTCTTTATTTTCAGAATGACTGTAAGTAACAAGATAACGGGCAGAAAGCCACATTTCCGCCGTCAGTGTGCTAAATGCAAACAAACACGTAAATCATACACTGTTCTAGGTGCTTCAGAACCACGCGGCTACTACGGTCGCAGGTTCGAGTCCTGCCTCGGGCGTGGATGTGTGTCATGTCCTTAGGTTAATTATGTTTAAGTGGTTCTATTTCTAGGGGACTGATGATATCAGATGTAAAGTCCCATAGTGCTCAGAGCCATTTGAACCAAGCTTTGTTCCTCCATGAGATCCATAGCGCTGTACACAACAAAGCTCAGTTAGATGCCGTGTTCATTGACTTCAGGAAGGCATTTTACACCGTCCTGCGTTGCTGTTTAGTGGAAAAGAAAAATACGCACTCATCTACTATCGGACCGTGTTTACGACTAGACTCAAGACTTCTTTGCATAGATTACTCAACACCTCGCAATAAAATCGAGAGATGAAAAAGTAATTTACGGAGCACCCCAAGGAAGTGTGACAGGACCGTTGCTGTACAAAAATGATATAAAGCGACGAAGGTCTTTAAGACTGTCCGTAGATGAAGAGGTTGTCTGTAAGAATATAGCAACGCCAGAAGGTAGTATCGATTTTCACAATGATATGGAGAAGATGGATGAATCACGCAGGGCCTGGCAATTGACGCTGGACCTAAATATATGTAACATATTGCGCATACATAGGAAAAAAACATTGCTAGTATACAACTACACTATTGATGACACACCGCTGGAGTTTCTGCCGTAAAATATCTAGGAGTAACTATGACAGCGACTTTAAATGGAATGACAGCATAAATCATATAGTAGGAAAATCAGATGTCAGACTGAGATTCATAGAAAGAACCTTAAGAAAATATAACTGATTCGCGAAGAATGTGGATTATGAGGCGCTTGTTCGACCGATTCTTTAGTACTGTTCATCAATAGGAGATCCTTACCGGATGGGACTGGTGGAACAGATACAGAAGATCCAACGAGGAGTGGCGCGTTTCGCCACGGGATCGTTTTTTCTCGAGAGAATTACAGAGATTCTCAGCAAACCCCGGCCCGCATCTCGTGGTCGTGCGGTAGCGTTCTCGCTTCCCACGCCCGGGTTCCCGGGTTCGATTCCCGGCGGGGTCAGGGATTTTCTCTACTTCGTGATGGCTGGGTGTTGTGTGATGTCCTTAGGTTAGTTAGGTTTAAGTAGTTCTAAGTTCTAGGGGACTTATGACCACAGCAGTTGAGTCCCATAGTGCTCAGAGCCTCAGCAAACCCCAGTGGCATGATGTGCTACAAGAGAGGCGTTGTGCATCGCGGAGAGGGCTACCACCGAAATTTCGAGAGAACACTTTCCGGGAAGAGTTGGAGAATATATTTATCCCTCCCCCTTCATCCGCCCTCCCCCTACCCCCGCCCACAAACAAACATCTCGTGAAACAACTTTGACGAGAAAATTCGAGAATTTATGGCTAATACAGAGGCTTACAGACAATCATTCTTTTCCAGGCGTCATTCACAAGTCGAGCAATGTAGGGAGGTACCAGAAGCACCCCACGCCACACATCGTTAGGTGGCTCGCGGGGTATTATACAGTTGGAAGTGCAGTATTTTACACCACTGGAACTCAATACAGCGTTGATGCAGAATTGCATGGATTCGACAATTCCTCGACAGGTCTCAGGAAGTATGCAGCACCTGACGTCTACCCACAGGTTTCTCAATTCCCCTAAATTATTGTTCCGTGATGTCTGAACGAGGAGCTGACATCAGCCGCGTCTCAGATGTATTCGGTCGGGTTCAGTTTAGAAAAATTTGGTTGGCGACATTAACTTGGTTTCACTATAATGCTCCTCAAACCATTCTAGCACTAGTATAGTCAAGTGGTTCAAACAGTTACCCTGATGAAAGACGCCACAGCCATATGCACTCCGTCTTCAGGCCACAGGTGGCCCATCGGGACCATCCGACCGCCGTGTCATCCCGCCATCGCCATAGGGGTAGACAAAAGCGTAAGGAGATGAGCGTGCTCCGTAAAAACTTTCACGCCGTCCGTAACTGTCATGGTTGATTCGATTTTCACAACATGTCAAATATAAGCCCAGATGTACGACTGGCTTTGAATAATAAGTGCAGCTTTTCTTTTATAGGCCAGTTTTGGTTGAAAAACGGGAAATTTGTTACAAGACATCGACGAATATTTCCACTGCAGCCGCTATTGCTTCATGAAGTTCCGATGGGCAGCGGCGCTATGCACAACCCTCAAAGTGGTGTGTGTATAGGAGATGCGTTCCAAGCAGAGAGCGGTCATTAAGTTTCTTTTGGCGGAGAACCAGAGCGCCGCAGATGTAGTAACGGGCACTTGCAGGTAGTCTACGGAGACTTGGCAGTGAACAAAAGCTAGGCGAATCGTTGGGCCGTACATAGCGGTGACACCTGCAGCGTTGTAACGTGTGAATACTCATTCGAGGTGTCCGACGGATCACAATCAAACACCTCACTGCTGAGCTGGACGTCTCTGCTGGCAGTGCTGACACATTTGTCCACCGGTTGTATCACTGCAAGGTGTTTGCCCGCTGGGTTCCTCAACGCGTAAGAGAAGACCATTATAAAAACAGGAATGAGTCTGCGCGCACAATATGTTGGCGAAACGCCGAGGCATTGAACAGAGTCTGTACTGGAAACTTGGATTTTATAGCCAAAAGGGTGTGATACATTTTTTTTATTGGAAGCCTGTACAAAACCAACCTACTTTCAGAAAAATATTTAGGATTACTTATTGAACGCCCATTGCATGATGCCCACACCAATACTGCCCCCACTGGGCTGCGTCCGTGGTGCAGTTTATGTTTCCAGCAGCCTTTCTCCTAGCTGTTGTCTTATCTGGACGCGACCGTCTACGTAGAACAATAAGGAACGTGGGTCATTCAATCAGGAGACAAGTTTTCATTGTTCCAAGGTCCAATTTCGAAGATTCATTGCCCACTACAATCGTATTGACGATGCTGTCCAGTCAACATGAGTAATCTAAGGTGTCGTCTATCACATGTTCTACAAGTGCGCTGAACGGTTAGCTCCACACACATGTGCCGGCACCACAAGTGTATTGTGCCGTGAAAACTACCAGACATCTACGCCTATCCTAGTTTCTAGAGTGGCCTAGTATCCGAATTGCACTGCCTGTGATTGAGCAGGAACGTCAGACACTTTGTCGCGTACTGTTAATTTTATCTTACACAACTTGCCATGAATGTTCCCTGCTGTAACACGTATCAGCGAAGACCTTCGCTGTTCCCGGAATGCACTCTTCCAGATGCCGGGCCACAATGCTCTGCTCTTTGTCAAAGTCGGCTATGTGAGTGGATTTCCTCATTCGCGGCACTTACTGCCTTTAGAATCATTTAGTCTGCGCTCGTGTTGTCTACTTTCCTTACCGCGTAACGCGTCCGCAGTGCCATAAAGATGCATTCATTCTTGTTATGGGCAACAGCCATAATGGTTTGCCTTATCAGCATGTGTAGATGAACATGTAGATGTAAACGCAGATTTGAGTAGTGTCACAAATAATTTGTTTATGCGAGTGGGGTCAGCGTAATACTGTTACTGTTATACAACATCCCACTCACTTCATTCTTCTCTACATTTAATGGTGTTAGTAGTTTCATCTCATTGAACTCCCAGTTCTATGGAGCAGCTTAGCTATGGAATATCATTTACAAACCATGGGCAAATCGATTTTAGGAATATGTGCTATTGCTCAGCCGAAAATCAACTCTGGCTGAAAAAAGTATATTAATAGTGACTTTGGTCTGTTAACGATTGGTGACGGTTCAAAAATTGCATTATCTGCCTCAGTTCTTTTTCTATGGGGGTGGAGAGGGGTGGGAGGACACACTAAAGAGTCAAAAGTACATCAGCTTCCTGAAAGATAAGCTGCAGCAATTATTAGGGAACTTCTCGCAGGAATTAAGACATTTGATTTAATACAAACTTGATGACGAACCTGATGCGCACTAGCACAGATAAAACCAGTTCTTAAGGCGATCGTTAAATTCGTCATTCGTGGTAAACAAAAAGGCCTACACGCTCACCAGCCTTACATCTGGACCATTGTCTACGTGAAAAGTAAGAAGATAGCATCTACAGCTATTATTGAATAAATAAAGCTATAATAACAGCACATCTGAAGATACGTTCTCTCTCTCTCTCTCTCTCTCTCTCTCTCACACACACACATACACACACACACACACACACACACACACACACACACACACACACACACACACAGAAAGAGAGAGAGAGAGAGATAATCTACTCAAAAGTTTTCTATGAACAGTAAGATATTTCCATGCATAATGATTTTTTTGAGCCTGAAGCGTTTCTGCGTGGCCATCTTGAAACACTAGTTTGGACACGAGGGACATCTGAGGGGACAACACCATACCACATTACAAAATCAGATTCACTGATAATAGTAACAGGGAGTCATTCACACATATAGAAGCGTCATACCCAAGAGTTTTTCATTCTTGCTTTCTTAAGTCACAGCATCTGAAAACTGGAGTGAGAAAGGATATACAACGCAAATCAGCTCGCCGCGAGCTGGCGCTTAACCAATAAAGTTTGTCGAATACACCTCCGAAGACATTCATAGAATATATTTCAATAATGTGACTGCTCTTGGCATGCATGGACATTAATTTTCTATTACCACGATAGCTTTCACAACATTGGGAAAGTTAAGTTATTAAACAGATTTCTTTAATTCACTGCGACAATTAATGAATTAATAAATGAACGTAATTAAAACTTGAACATATGGTCTCTGCCTATACCTATTTCCACGCAAAACTGGACGCATTTGTGAAAGTGTAACATGTCTTTTCTGCGTTAGTTTAAGTCGTGAATAGAAAAAACCGAATCATAGCCCCACGTTCTCGTTCACACGGGCCATTAGGCACCGACCGACCACCGTGTCATCCTCTGACAGTGCCTTTAGTAGGATGCTTCATGGAGGATAAAGTTTTAAAACACTGCTCTTCCGACCGTTGTTGGCTTTCCTGATCTTTGAGCCGCTACTTCTCTTTAAAATTGCTCCGAGAATGGGCAGCGCGAGGCTAAGTGCACCACCTTTCCGGCTCTCCAGCCAAGGAGAAATGTCGGGCAGTACCGGGAATCGAAACAGGGTCGTCTGCATAGCAAACACGTTGACCACGCAGCTGCGAAGGGGGATCATTCACTCCATGTCGGTTTGCGACGTTAAGCCTTGATATGTAATCGACGTGACTGTGTCAAGAAGGACACTATTAATGTTGTATTCCAACATTAAAGGTTTGTTTTCCCTGTCGTCTGCATTAGGTGCATTTTTTTTTTTTTTTTTTTTACATTTAGAGATAGTTGCCATTCATCACATCAACTACAGATATTGTCTACGTCATCCTTTATTCTTCTACAATCATTAAAAGACGACACCTTCCCGTACAGCACTGCATCATCAGGAAACAGCAGCAGATTGCTGCTCACCCTGTCAGAAGATCGTTAACGATCCGAAAAACAACAGCGGTCCCATCACACTTCCCTGGAACACTTCTCAAGATAGCCTTATCTGTAACAAAAATTCGCTGTCGAAGACAAACTACTGAGCTCTGATACTAAGGAAGTCTTCTAATCATTCACGAATCTGATAACCTATTCCATATTCTCGCAGTGGGTCACTGTGTCAAATGCTTTTCGGAAATTTACGAATCTCCCTGTTGCCCTTCATCCAAAGTTCTCAGAGAAGGACAAGCTGAATTTCGCACGAGAGATGCTTTCTAAAACCTTACTGAGCTGTGGACGAAACTTTTCCACATCAGTCAAATCTATTATTTTTGAACTGGGAATATGTTAAAGAATTCTGCAGCAAACCCATGTTAAGGAGATTGGTCCGTAATTTTGTGGGTTAGTATTTTTATTCTTCTTATATACAGGAGTCACCTACGCATTTTCTCAGTCGCTTGGGTCTTGCGCTGAGCGTGATACTCGCAATACATGCGAGCTAAGTAACAATGCAATGCCGTTGAGTGCTCTTTGTAAAACCAAACTGAGTTTCTTCCCGGACCTGGCGACCTATCTGCTTTCAGATTTTTCCGTTGTTTCTCTACGCGAGATATGCCTATCACTAGGTCGTCCATACGGGAGCCTGTGCGATGGTCAAACGACGGCATGTTAGTACGATTCTCCTGCTTGAACAACTTGTTAAATGCAAAATTTAAAACTTCGGTCTTACCTTCTGTTGTAAACCGACGGTGGATCTTTTCCCCCCTTAATCCACTTGCCTCAGCACATATATCTCCAGAGCACCGTTTTGCTCCATTTAAAATTCTCCTACATTTCCCCTACGTCCAGCACAATGGAAGTAAAAGACACTAATTCATTGTCTAAGAAGGAAGCTAACGACTGTTTAGGTGCTCTTTTCAGCTGAAATACTCTCCTACCCTTTATTTTACATGTGTATCTTAATGACCTGTCATCTGTTACATTACCAGATACTAAGTCTGTCTTATTTTCAGATAATACAAACATTGCAATAAATTGTAAATCAAATATAAATTTAGAAAGGGCAGCTAATCAAATTTTTACTGAGATTAATAAGTGGTTCATAGCCAACTCACTGTCATTGAACTTTGAAAAGACCCATTATATGCAGTTCAGAACTTAAAAGAGATTTCATTCTAGTGTGTGTATAAAATATGGTCACATGGAAATAGCAGAAGTTCAGAGTGTAAGATTCTTGGGATTACGACTTGAGAACAACTTCAGTTGGGACGACATACTAACGAACTGTAAAGCACCTAAACAAATCTATGGATGAAATGCGAATGATGTCAGACATAGGAGATATAAATGTAAAGAAACTGACATATTTTGCTTATTTTCACTCCATTATGTCATGCGGTATCATATTTTGGGGTAACTCCACAAACCGAAAATTTTTTTTTAGGGTACAGAAGCTTATAATAAATGTAATGTGTAGTGTAAATCCAAGAACATCATGTCGAAACCTATTCAAAGAATTGAGCTTACTAACCACACCTTCTCATTATATTTATTCCATAATGAAGTTTGTTGTAAATAATACATCTCTTTTTCCAACTAACTGCTTAGTACACAGTATCAATACTAGGATTAAGACCAATATGCATAAAGATTGAAAATCTCTTACTCTTGCCCAGAAAGGAGTCCAGTATGCAGCTACGCATATTTTCAATAAGTCACCAGGAACCATTAAGAGTTTAGTTTCAGACAAGGCACAATTTAAACATAATTTAAAAGACCTTTTGGTGGCCAACTCCCTCTATTCCATCCATGAATTTCTCAACAAGTGCAGTAGACCATTTTAATGAAAATTTATTATACTTTAATTTTTGACAATACTTGGTTGTAACAGCCAAGTAACTACCTGATGTGTGAATGATGGATGTATGAAAAGCCGATGTAGGTCTTAAGTCTGTAAATAGTGAAGTTCAATTTTAAACCTTGTACATAATTTGTCTATTCTTAACTGAGGATAATTGAAATGAATAATTTACTTTAATTTTTGACAATACTTGGTTGTAATAGCCAAGTAACTCGCTACTGTGTGAATGATGGATTTAATGAAAGCAGATGTAAGTATTAAACCTGTAAATATTAAATGTTTAATTCTAATTCATGTACATAATTTTACTGTTTATTGACTGAGGACATTAAAATTAATGAAAATCAAGTTTTTTAATTACATTTTTGTAATGTGTTTATCTGACATGTTCCATACCTAGGAGGATCCCCCCTTCTGTGGGTCTATGGAATGAATAATTAATCTAATCTAATCTAATCTAATCTAATGATTAACTGCCGTGCGGTACGGGCTCGCTGTTAGAAGCGCCATGTCACGGATTACGCGGCCTCTCCTGCAGGAGGTTCGAGTCCTCCCTCGGGAATGGGTGTGTGCGTGTGTGAGTTCTTCTTAGCATAGGTTAGTATAAGTTAGTCTAAGTAGTGTATAAGTCTAGGGACAGATAACATTAGCAGTTTAGTCCCTTAGGCATTCACTCTCCCACACATGACTAACTTATTAACTTCAATAACCATAGTCGCTACGATGACGTCAAGGGCAGTAACCCCTGTCTCTATATTCACACCGTCGATAAGCCAGCCGTATTTGTAGCTATAACACCTAAAATATTTCCATTTCGTATGGGCTATCTAAGTAGCTACTCGAGACAGTATGTTGTATGCATCCCACGCAATGTATCCAAAGACGTCAAAGTCGATAAACGGTTGGTAAAAGTCACATCCAACTAATCTTACGTGATCTGGGTTTTTCCACGCTGCTGACCGTAGACTTTATTTCAACGACTCCAAAAGTGTCACAACGAAATCGTATGTCCCGTAAAAACATCCAATAGTTAACTTGATTTCACCTAGATCTGTAATAAGCGGCCGTGTAACTTGACTTTCACACTCAAATTTGAACTCAATAGAGGCCATATTTTTGTCTGCCACCCAAGGTGTCTAATCTGTCTTCTCCATCACCGCTAAAAGACTCAGAGTCTTCTACTTCGTGTTCAGCCGGCTCTCAGCATGGAGAATAATTTGAGCGCGAGAAATTTCCTGAAGAGCAGTAAATTCGGGAAATTTCTTACTTGTACTTCGACAAATTACTGATAATGTTGAAGGTCGAAGAGTCATTGCTCTGAACAGGTCTGGTTTCGCTGTCTACCTGTCGTGTGGTGACTATTCGTCAGAGTATATCAGACTACCGAATAACCTAATGCCCCCTTATGTGCACTCCACAAGTACTCTGCTACCCAAGTTTCCCTTGTCTAGTGAAACCCTGAGCTACCAATGGGGGATCCACATTCCTACCCGATAATTGGAGGTCCACGATAGTCACCGAGCCGACGAAGCCTCTGGTTGGAATACGAAATGGTTCCGTTCAACTATGGAGAAAATTCTGCAGATTACCAGATCTTCTTGCACCCAACATGCGTAACCAGCACCCTACACCCCTTCCGCGAACTGCCCTTACGAACTTAGGAAAGCTTGGAATCCAAGCCATAGCCCAGATAGTAGGTGTCAAGGTGAGGCACAATTTGCAGACGACTGCACCCCGCATGCACGATAGCTGCAGGAAAGGCCTCTCCTACGTCTCAGATGAGGCTCCCAGGCCGAAATACTGAGTGCGCACTGGCTTTTTATCCGCCTCTGCTCGCTGTATCCCTGAAGGGGACCGAAAAGTACTAATGTAGGAGCTCCAGATAACTATCCACGTATGACTGCTGAAGGACCCGCCACCTGCCCACTCACAGGGCGAATAGTCAATGCCAGACGGCCAGTCAACACATTGGTCCTCTGCCTCGAGCGACGCGAACATGTTACAACTCGCCGCTCACTGTGCGCCACCACTACCACTGGCCTGTGCGGGATGAGAGAGAGAGAGAGAGAGAGAGAGAGAGAGAGAGAGAGAGACATTTACAATACAGTAGGCAACACATTGGTCCTCTGCCTCGAGCGACGCGAACATGTTACAACTCGCTGCTCACTGTGCTATGAGGACACATCCCCCGCATTAGGCAGACCAGGAGCTGTCGCGCCAGCAGAGACTGTGCACAAAACAAGCGACACCTGAGGTACCACGTGCGACGCGCCACCACTACCACTGGCCTGTGCGGGATGAAAGAGAGAGAGAGAGAGAGAGAGAGAGAGAGAGAGAGAGAGGGAGAGAGAGAGAGAGATTTACAATACAGTAGTTTCATTTTAGTTTACATTGATATCATTACAATATCCGGGTGCCACATGTATGTGTACCCCAGTATACTCCCTTCACGGCACTGTTTTACGTAATCCATTTCCGAATAATGAAATAGACGCTTTAGTTTGGTGATTTTTTTACACTCCGTAAGATAACAATCATTTCTATATGTATAAACACGTTGACTCCGCTAGACTCCGGTCGATTAAAAAGCAGCCAGCATCGCACGTTAGTCAATCACAATGAAAAATTTGTCCGCGAGATCAGAGCCTCGCAGCACTTCGGATCGTGGAACGATTACCACGACATGCGGGACGAACACGTTAATGAATACCTGTCAGCGCGTCCGCGTCCCTCAACGAGGCGGAACCAATTCATATAAGCTCATTCTGCAGGATAATGTGGGAGTATTCTCATTTCAAGCAGAGTGGAACTGGTAATTACCGACGCAATTAGGAAGCAATATTGGGACGTTCTCGACTATACACAGACATAGCCTCTTTCGTTTTATGCATACTCACTATTTTCCATCAGAGCCAGAACTAATTTAACCACTGCATTTTTAATCATATTCCTATATCTGTTTTCAGATATAAATAATGTAGCATTTTATACTGTTTATATGCAGAGTGATTACCCGCTGTTTTGCAGCGATTTTCGCAGTACCATCCTTGTGTAGCTATGGGATTACTTATTGAAATTATAATTGTCGAGAGTCTAGGTATTTCCATCAGTGGCTGACAACGGTGTAACGAGCAACATTATATAAATATTTTAGTCATTTGCAGTAGCTATTAAATGACACTGCTTTTAGGTTAGTTAGTACCTTCAGTTACTTGTGGCAAGAACATGCCATTAATGGTTATTTTCCCCTGAGAAGCAGATCAGGTGTCGGACGCGTGGGGGCTAAATGGGTAGTCTATACTGACAAGGCTTCGTCCCCTTAGCGATCACTTACGACCATGCAGAAACATCATGTTGTGCAGTTTGTAACATTATCGTGGGAAGAGTGGTCGATGTAGAAAAAAAAAAACAAGCAGCACACTATATTAAGGCACCCAGGATAAAGAATATTGCACTTATACTCGTTAGATCCTGTGAATTTAAATGTTTGGTTGAGATTGCTGCAGGTTTGGTTCAAATGGCTATGAGCACAATGGGACTTAACTTCTAAGGTCAACAGTCCCCTAGGACTTAGAACTACTTAAACCTAACTAACCTTAGGACATCACACTCATTCATGCCCGAGGCAGGGAGCGAACCTGCGACCGTAGCGGTCTTGTGGTTCCAGACTATAGCGCCTAGAACCTCACGGCCACGCCAGCTGGCGCTACAGGTTTCTACGGTTGTGCATTACATACCAGATTCTCCCGCTTTATCGACAGGAAATGTGGAAAATTTCAATATAATCTACACCACTGGCCATAAAAATAGCTACACCAAGAAGAAATGCAGATGATAAACGGGTATTCATTGGACAAATATATTATTCCAGAGCTGACATGTGATTACATTTTCACCCAATTTGGGTGCATAGATCCTGAGAAATCACTACCCAGAACAACCACCTCTGGCCATAATAACGGCCTTGATACGCCTGGGTATTGAGTCAAACAGAGCTTGGATGGCGTGTACAGGTACAGCTACCCATGCAGCTTCAACACGATATCACAGTTCATCAAGAGTAGTGACTGGCGTGTTATGGCCAGCCAGTTGCTCGGCCACCATTGACCAGACGTTTTCAATTGGTGAGAGATCCTGAGAATGTGCTGGCCAGGGCAGCAGTCCAAAATTTTCTTTATCCAGAAAGACCCGTACAGGACTTGCAACATGCGGTCGTGCATTATGCTGCTGAAATGTAGTGTTTGGCAGTGATGGAATGAAGGGGAGAGCCACGGTTCGTAACACATCTGAAATGTAACGTCCACTGTTCAAGGTGCTGTCAATGCGAACAAGAGGCGACCGAGACGTGTAACCAATGGCACCCCATACCATCACGCCCGGTGATACGCCAGTATGGCGATGACGAATACACGCTTCCAATGTGCGTTCACCGCGATGTCGCCAAACGCGGATGCGACGATCGTGATGCTGTAAACAGAACTTGTATTCATCCGAAGAAATGACGTTTTTGCCATTCGTGCATCCAGGTTCGTCGTTGAGTACACCATCGCAGGCGATCCTGCTGGTGATGCAGCGTCGAGGGTAACCGCAGCCAAGACCTCCGAGCTGATAGTCCATGCTGCTGCAAACGTCGTCGAACTGTTCGTGCAGATGGTTGTCGTCTTTCAAACGTCCGCATCTGTTGACTAAGGGATCGAGACGTGGCTGCGCGATCCGTTACAGCCACGCGGATAAGTTGCCTGTCATCTCGACTGCTAGTGATACGAGGCCGTTGGGATCCAGGACAGTGTTCCGTATTACCCTCCTGAACCCACCGATTCCATATACTGCTAAGTGTTATTGGATCTCGATCAACGCGAGCAGCAGTGTCGCGATACGATAAACCGCAATCGCGATAGGCTACAATCCGACCTTTATCAAAGTCGGAAACGTGATGGTACGCATTTCTCCTCCTTACACGAGGCATCACAATTTTTCACCAGGCAACGCCGGTCAACTGCTGTTGGTGTATGACAAAGGGGTTGGAAACTTTCCTCATGTCAGCACGGCGCCAACCATGTGTGAATGCTCTGAAAAGGTAATCATTTTCATATCACAGCATCTTCTTCCTGTCGGTTAAATTTCGCGTCTGTACCACATCATCTTCGTGGTGTAGCAATTTTAATGGCCAGTAGTGTATAAAAAGAACGATTTAGTATCTGGTAGACTGAAGTAAGGCAATCCTACGTATACAGCATTAATAGGCGTCGAGAAAAATTTTGTTTGGAGCACCCTCTTTCACTTTCTGAAGGTAGCAGGGACACAGCACAGGTTATGTACAGTTATAAGAGTCGAAGTGCGTGAAAGAGAAGCAGTTGTGTCGCGTGAAACGGCATGGCTGTGTTCCACGGCGCTGCCGATCTTGTTCTTGGCAGCATGGTACTGGTCCCGCCAGAGGGTGGCCGCTGCTAGAAATGCGACGTACGGAGGCGCCGGCGTGGCCGCGCTGGGGAGAGGTGTGGGCTATACGGGCAGTCAGGTGGACTCAAGTGGAATGGACGCATCTCGCGGAAGCGAGCGCCGGCGGGTCTGGCGGCGAGACGTCGACGTTTACCGAGGGGTGCGGCTGGATGTGACGGCGGTCGGTGATGGAGGCTCGGCTCGTGCTTGGACATTCATTATTGGACATACTCAAAAGTAAGCAGTTCCGCGGGGAGCCGAGACCTTCACCGAGTTGACGCGTACATCGACACCGAATGGTCACGGTCAGCACAGGTTTCACTTGCTTGTGAACAGAAACATTTTGTTGTGGGTGTTACCCATTACCAGAACGACTGAATATTTTATGATTAATTGAAAAATGGGAGATCTTACGGCGAAGCAACCTAATAAATCTTACCTTCAAGAAAAAAAGTCTTTGCAGTTTGGCGAGAAAATCGTAATTCTATAATAGATGATAAAGGATTTGGAAGAGCAGTTGAATGGAATGAATAGCGTGCCGATAAGAGGTTATTAGATGAAAAAATCAACAAAAGTAAAAGAACATAACAATATGTAGTTTTATTAAATCAGTTGACGATGAATATACTGATAGTGGGAGAGTATGCTCCTATTGCAGACTTGTCATGGAAGGTAAAAGAAGGTTTTGAACAGGATACAGATAGTAGAAACAGTTCCAACTGGCCATAAACTGTTACTGGCAGCAGATTTTTAACAACGGAGTAGTGAAAGAAAGGAGTGAACACGGGTAAAATTTGGTGGATCTATTACACTAGTGTGAATTATCAGTAGAAAGTACAGTCCTTGAACACGAGGACAAACAAAATTTCGCGTGGTAAAACAGTACAAACGGTTGAAATTAATTATTGGCTATCTAAACCTGAGGAAAAAGGCATTCTTAAAAATACAGGGTGTCATTGTTAAAAGGGGGGAAGACTGCGGAAGTGGCCATACTTTCTGAAAGAGGACAAGATCTCTCTAAGATGTAATTTGGAAGATGGTAGGTACTTATACCAACAGCGACTGGCAAAGATATTGGAAAGTACAGAAAGACCAGTAGAAACCTGAGGATATAAAGGAGGCCACAGATCAATCAGCGAAAGAAGCCCTTGCAGAATATGAAGAGCAGATAAAACCAGTTTGGCGGGATGTAGAAATAGCAGTCATCATGATAAGGAAAAAAGGTGGTTATTTGACGTTTTTGAATCCGAATGACTGTCAAAATAGAGATAGAGGTAGGTGACTACATAGGTAAGTAAAAATAGAAGTGCTCAAAGCCAGAGGTTAATCAGCGAAAGAAGACCAGATAACACGTTTGGCGGGATGTACAAATGGCAAGGATCATGAGAAGGAAGAAAAGTGCTTATTTGACGTTTATGAACCTGAATGATTGTCAGAATAGAGTCAGAGTTAGGTGACAAAATAGCACAGTAAAATGAGAAGTGTTGAAAGACAAATAGTCACGGGAAGAAAGATATGAACCTGTGGAGAAGATGATTGATGGGGAACGTAGTGCTGAGCCCCGATGATCAGCGAAGATTTCCTACCGCTTGTCTTCGTGCTTGCCAAACCTTTGCCGTAGAGGTCGCTGGATCTCTCTCCAACTGAGAACTTATGGAGCATTGTGGGCAAGGTCTTCAAGCAGCTCGGGACTCTGAAGATCTAAAGCACGAATTGGACACACTTTGGCTCTATATGCCTCAGGACCTCTAATCATTCTAAGCTCAATGTCAAGACAGATAACTGCTTGCTTAAGGGTTAGATGTGGACCAACGTATTAGCGAGTTGCTCAGTCTGTGAAGCCCTTTCTGTGGAATAAATCATGCAGTTGTTCTGAAACTGTAATTTTTTTTGCTGCACGCGTATATCACATCTACGTCATTTCGGTCCCATTCGGATAATTCCTTCGTAGTGCACCGTTCTTTCTGTTAGAGCGAATTTCGTTATATTTTACACGATAATCCTATGTTACGGTTTGTCCATAATCATTGTTAGCTCTGTGGTGTATGAATGTGTAGTTAATGGGGGGAAATGTGTGTTGTGCAATCAGGTTCCTCAGTTCTCGTTGTAGAAGCGTGGGGATCTCCAATGAATGTTTAGTTGCCAAACGTGGCTTATAGCGTGAAAGGTCTGGAATCAACAGTTTGTCCCGATTTTTTCAAAAGTTCGTCTTGGTCACGATAAATGAAACGAATGCGCAAGCTGTGAAATTTCCCAGCGAACATTTTCTCGAATATGTGTTCCGTGAACTTCAGGGAGAGTGAATAATATGCGATGGCATCTTTAACATACATTTTAGTGGACGAAGCGCTTGGCGCCGTGAGGTCGTTTCTCGTGACGAATGACCGTCAGACTCGCCAAATTGGGAAACTGCACAACAGCGCAGCATCTGGTAAGTTCTAGCAAAATTTTAGCGACAATCACTCATGGCCTAATGCTGGTGATGCTGTTGATGGTAAGACGTGCTTCTTTCGAGTGAACTTAGAATGAAACCTTTTCGTTGGGAATCCAGTTTGTCGATTCGTTTCGTAGTGCGAGTAATCCGTGCAGTAACGAAATTCGCTTCAGGTATGTGGCTAAATACTGCAAGTATAAATTTTATCGGTTTTCAACTTAGCTTCTGGAAGAGCAGCCTAATGTCATTATCAATGCCTGTAGCGCTGTATAGATTTTCTTCCAGCGAGCTTTGGCGGCATCTGCTAGCGTTCCGTAGGAATTAATGGTGAACTTGTCTTTCAGTGCCTTCCTTTATGTAATGCAATGAATGTTCGAGCTTTTAATGAATTCCAAAGAGTAACCGTGTCCTACCTCTCCGTTGGCACGCCGCCTCTTGCTTGACAGTATAATAACCATGGGATTAGTTAAGAAATCAACCTCCACAAGAAACCGTAATACTAAGATGATTTTTGCTTTGTTAAATTATTACTTAAATACGAGGAGAGTACTTAGTGTTCATAAATGTCGTTTTTTTGTGCAGTGTACCTCGCTAGTCTTTTCGCAGTCGTGCATTCCAGCGATCTCATTCCATTCCTTGACAGTAATGACAATAGCTTTCTTGCATGGGAAATGTCTTTTAAAATTATCAGTAAAATTCATTCCCTGATAAGTCGTGTTGTAGTCGCTTAGTGAGATTACGTTGCGCGTTCTCGATAAATTATAAATTCAAATGTCACTATCTTCCTTAACCTACTTAAGGCGACATTCCACTCAATGGAATTTACTGACAGAGGCATTGTGTCTCCTGATAGAAAGAACAGTGTCTTCCCAAAGTTGATTGCACATGGCATCATATGAATCCAATATATTCAATAGTGCTGAAGTTCAGAATTGAACAGAATGACACTGTCAATAGGATCAATACGTAAGGTTAAATCTAATTTAAAAAATAAAGGGGATCTTTTCATTTGAAGGCTGTGCATTCTGTCCTGCGTCAATCTCTTCATCTCAGAGTGTCGCTGGAACGCTCCTCTGTTATTTGTTTGATATATTCTAATCTCTGCCATTCGCCTACAGTTTTTATCCTCTACAACTGGAAGTACTCCATGATGTCTTTTCCATGTCCTATCATCCCATTCAATCTTGTTGACACTGTTTTCCTTATGTTCTTTTCAGTCACTAATCTGCGGATGATCTCCTCACTTCTGATCCTCTAAGAACAGCTTATATTCACTGTCATTCTACTACACCACATTCCAAACTCTTCGATTCTCCTCTTTTCCGATTTTTCACAGGCCAATGGTGCGCTGGAAACATGTATTCTCAGAAATTTCTTCCTCAAATTATGACTTATGTTTGATACTTGTAAGGACTTACTTTCCCCAAGAAAGCCTTCCTTTCGTGTGGTAGTCTGCTTTTTGGTTCCTTCTTGCTTCATTCATCATGAATTATTTTGCTTCCAAGGTACCAGAACTTCTTAACGTCACCTACTTCTTCATCCAATACCTTCGTTTTAATTTTGACGCTAATCTCATTTCTGCCGCTTAATATTACATTTTACTTCAGTTTATCATCATTACATTGTGGGTGCTCGTTAGACTGTTCATTCCATTCAAGATGTCCTACAATTCTTACACACTTTCACGGTGATTAGCAACATCAGAGGGAATGTTATCATTGATAAACTTTTGCTCCGAATTTCTGCCCTACTTTCCAATCTCTGCTTCTTCCCGCTACTGTTTCTTCGATGTAGGGATCAAATTTAACGGCAAAAGTCTTATAGTTCCCTCTTGGCTCTTATTCATATATTTTATTATCCGTCTTTCCCTGCAGTTAAACCTATTTTTTCTAATAATTACTAAGATCTTACACCATTTTCTGTTCTCAAACGCTATTCTCATGTCGACAGATCCTACGTACCTGTCACCATTTTTCTTAATTCATACTTCCAATACTAACTGAAGTGTCAGAACAGCCTTTTTGGTGCCTTTAACTTATCACCCTCTAAGAGATCGTCAACTGTCTTTTCGATCCTTCTGTACAAAATTCCTGTCAGTAGCATGTTTGAATGATCTGTTAAGCTGATTTTTAGGAATTTCTCCCACATATCTGCCCTTGCCATCTTCGGAACAGTGTGGATGGTATTTCTTCGAGAAGCTGATAGGATGCCTCCAGACTCATAGATTCTACACGCCGACTTGAATAGTCGTTTGGCTGCTAGTTTCTCCAAGGATTTTAGAAATTCCAAAGGAATGTTATCTATCCCTTTTGCCTTTCTTGACATTAGTACTTATAAAGCACTGTTGAACTCAGACTCTAATACTGGATCGTTTACGTGTTCCATGTTGTCACCCCTTACATCTTCAATTACGTCATCAGGCAAATCCATTCATACAAGTCCGAATTTGACATCCATCCACAGAAGAACTTCATTCGCCCTTTGTTCTTAAGCTGCATCGCTCATGGGTTCTCACAACTGTATTATTAGCTTTCTGATGAAATACAATGCAGATCATGTTAATGTTTACGTATTGTTTCACAAATGGACTAATGGGCTAATTTGTATGTCACATCCGTTGCGACATGTTGCTTAGAGATATTCTGTATGCTGTACAGTCGTAATTAGCCAGTAGCAAATAAACGGAAATACTTTCCAGCCTTTATTGGACAATGTTTTGTTTTGAAACATATGTCGAGGCTGTGGACCCGGTTACAAAAATGAAATAAAATAAAAATAAAAAAATAAAAAATAAAAAAATTATAAATCAATATTGGCATAATTACAGACTTTCTAAGAATCTCTCGATGGATGAAAGTAAACTAACAATGTTGTCAGTAAATCCTTAAACAAATAATGATCATGCATAAATGATGTATTATTCTTTAAAACCATTAGTTAACCGCTTTAGGAATGATTTCAGCAAGGAAAGATACAAAGTAATGTATTTCTGTGAAACTATTAAAGGTAACTTGGTGTCTGCAACTACTCCAAGAGATAAAGAAGGAAATCACTTGTGCTACATATTGAAAGACTTCAGAATAGTCGACTGCAACATTTTTGGATTCGCTTCACATCGGTTGAGGCTGATTCACTCTGGCAGCGGCTCTCGCGCATTATGTTCCTTGCCATTTATACGGCGGCATTTTCCTTTCTCTACGGTCCCCCTACATCCAATTCCGGCCTAATGGTCTGCTATCACGCCACTCGCTACACAGTCTGATGTGCACCGTAAGCTCTGCGACTGAGCCATTTTCACAATTTTTTCCCTTGGACAGTAGATCCGCTTCACGTCGAAAGCAATTCACCGTAAATGTCCTTGTAAATTCTTTCTGTAAAATAACTGAACTGTCCTTCAGTGGAATTGACAGTAACAGCTGGCTTCGGACTACGTCACATGGTTCAAGCCGTAAGCTAGCGACGTGCGTGGGGAAATAATTTGTCACATTACTGTTTAATAAATTGAGACAGCGTATAATTTATTGTATAAACTATCTGAAAGAATTTATTCTGTTGTTCACGCGATGAATTATAAGGCGACTTGTTACCGACGCTTGAATGAGAAGAGACACTAAAAAGTGTTGTACTTTGAGCTCCGAGGACTGCATGGCGCCATAGGTAACAATGCTAGAGAATGCAGTCTTTTTGCACAGGGTTTTGCCAATTCCTTCTCCACCATAGTTTATTACTGCACCTCTTGGAGACAACTATGGTAGGTTTCAAGTAATGTAAATTTTCGGATGACATTCTAGGATGTAAGTCTCTCGTTCTTCTTGCCAATTTACGTGCAGATCATATCTTAAACATTTGACAACTTACTCTGTCGTCTTGTCAAACGGTGTAGAATCATTCAGTTCCTGTCGATAACGTAGGAGGAGTTCGTCGGGAACTTCATACATCATGTAACCCAATATTTTCGGACACGGGACAGCAAGTTAAGCAATGTGCCCAAGTGTTGCCGAAATGAAAGTTTTTAGCCCAAAATATGCCTAAATGATGTATTTTCTTTTTAAAAGATTAGTTCATATCTTTCGGAATGATCGCTGCTTGGAAAGTTCGACAGTCACATGCAGGAAATCGGTGATTCTGTGCATTGCACACACACACACACACACACACAAGGTGTCCCTCCCAAAACAAGTCTGACGTATTATCTCTGGTATGCTGGCAAATTTCGTTTTCACGATGTGGAGCTAGACCCTTTAATGCGATGCGCAGTATGGATAGAAAGTATCGTTTTATTTCCCGTAACGAAAAAAATTTTAAAGTAGTATTTTTACGAGCCCATTAGATAGAGCAGACCCAGATTAGTCTAGTGCGATATTACTTTTATAGATATGTAATAACAATACTCTAGCAGCAACTGAGCACCAGTGCTCTTGGCGGGAGAAATCACTGCGAGACGTGAGATGATGTCGCTACTGGATTTTCTTTGTGTTTTAATGTTCCTGTTACTACATATCAATAACACAAATGCAGTACTAGACTAATTTGGGACCATTCCAGCTAATGGACACGTTAAAATTCACTATAAAATTTTTTTGTGCTTGTAACGGGATATATACCGATGCTCTAACTCAACACCGGGCAGCGCATTGATTACATGATTAGCAGTATTTGCTTTGGTTAATCCAGCTACACAGCATAAAAACAAAATTACTAACTTTCGTCGAAACAGCAGAGAAAATGTTAACTATGTCTCTTAGGGGACACTCCTGGTAAATAAATATAAGAATTTTTCTAGAACTATGAATTAAATAATCTCGCAAACATTTGATAAACAGTTCCACTTCGCCTGTTACGTACAATACATTCGTGTGGTTTACCTTAGCTATTAAGGCAATTGCCGGAACCGCGGTTCCCCTCATAGATGTTCCCGGTTTGGAACCCTTGGCTTAAGCGAACGAAGTTCTGTACCAGCTCCCATGAACAGGAAATAACAGGTGACGAAAAACCTTACTGCATTGCTTAAAGGGGTAACGCCGCCATCAACCCAAATGTTGCCTTGAACATCACTGTTTTGGCCCTGTTGGAGGTGATAGGCCTTGCCTTCCTTCCACCTGTGATCTGACTTTCTCGCATAATAATGGAGGGACTTCGTGTGTAGAGTAGACTCCGAACGACGGTCTGCATTTGTATTTTTGACATACGTTGATTATTATCATTCTAGAATGAAACTTTGGAAATTTGTGATAAGTTCCAGTGGGACCAAACTGCTGAGGTCATCAGGTCCTATGCTTACACACTACTTAATCTAACTTAAACAAACTTACGCTAAGGACAACACACACATCCATGCCCGAGAGAGGACTCGAACATCCAACGGGGCAAGGCGCCTAGACCGCGCATCTACACCGTGTGGCCTTGAATGAAATGGTATGTGAGAGAAAATTAAATTCTGCTAATGACTGCGTTGTAGTCTTAAGCTTACACATTTGCCAACCGAGTCATACTTACGTGGTGTATATGTTTCGTATTTTCTTTCATCCCTTTCTCCCATCCTATTACTTTGTTTCTAAATTAGCAACATAATGACTGTGAATTACCATGATCACCATATCAACAGTAGTAACAATAGTGTTCTAATCTGATAGCATTTATGTCATACGAACTACACTCTTGTCAGTAAGGAACGTAAACGAGTCGTTGTGAGCTTTGTAAAATGTATCGTAATTTCTAAAACAGCAAGTATTCTGAAACTAACAATGACCATGATAATGATGCTAATGTTTCAGCTTACGACAAAGGCATAGTGCAGGAAGAAGTAATGTAGTTTTATGAATGACCGAACGCTGGGGCGACAATTTATACGATAGGCGGTATGAAGATCGTCTCCAATCATTAAATCCGCAATGAAGCAATTTCCTTTTACAATAGTCACATAATAAAGAAATTTTTGAAACAACTGAACGATTCAGGTAGTGTTAAAGGACTATCCTAGAGTGATGAACCAGATGGAAAATAATCGATAGAACAGGGTGTTCCAGAAAGGACTTCACAATTTTGAAAAGTCATATAAATTATTTCATAGTACCTAGAGAGATGACTGCAGCGTCAATTTTCGGAGAAGCACATCAAGATTCGTCTAGCGTAGTTTGCTAGTGCCGAATCGCACCGTAAGGAGTGCTAGCGACAGTTGCGTTAAAGATGGGTGCCATCACTGGACCCAAAAGTGGTAGCTCTGTGTTTTGGTGTGAAGAATCGAAGTGGGCGGCAACAGTTCAGCGCAATTCCTTTGCCAAGTACGCTAAATATCCTCCAGGTAGGCTTAAAATTTATGAGTGGCGTAACTGTTTTGTAGAAACAGGGTGCTCGGTAAGATATGTAAAATCGTTAGGTAGTCCAAGCACATCCGAAGACGTCGGTGAGTTAGTGAAACAACGTTTTACAGGCAGCCCTACGACATCGACCCGGCGTGCATCTCGCGAACGGCAAATCCCACATACACTATGTGATCAAAAGTATCCGGACACGTGCCTGAAAATGACTTACAAGTACGTGGCGCCCTCTATCGGTAACGCTAGAATTCAATATGGTGTTGGCCAACCCTTATCCTTGATGACAGCTTCCACTCTCGCAAGGATACGATCAATCAGGCGCTGGAAGCTTTATTCGGGAATGGCAGCCCATTCTTGACGGAGTGCAGCACTGGGGGAGGTATCGATGTCGGGCGATGACTCCTGGCACGAAGTCGGCGTTCCAAAATATCCTAAAGGTGTTCTATAGGATTCAGGTCAGGACTCTGTCCAGGCCAGGCCATTACAGGGATGTTATTGTCGTGTAACCACTCTGCCACAGGCCGTGCATTATGAACAGGGGCTCGATCTGTTGAAAGATGCAAACGCCATCCCCGAACTGCTCTGCAACACTGGGAAGGAGGAAGGTGCTTAAAACATCAATGTAGGCCTTTGCTGTGATTGTGTCACGCCGAACAAAAAGGGGTGCAAGCCCCCCTCCATGGGAAATACTGCCACGCCATAACACCACCGCCTCCGAATTTTACTGTTATCACTACAGACGCTGAAAGATGACGTTCACCGGGCATTCGCCATACCCACATCCTGCCATTGAATCACCACATCGTGTACCATGATTCGTTACTCCACACAACGTTTTTCCACGGTTCAATCGTCCAATGATTATGCTTCTTACGCCAAGCGAGGCGTCGTTTGGCATTATCGGCGTGATTTGTGGCTTGTGAGCAGCCGCTCGACCATGAAATCCAAGTTTTCTCACCTCCCGCCTAACTGTCATAGTACTTGCAGTGGATCCTGGCGCAGTTTGGAATACCTTTGTGATGGTCTGGATAGATGTCTCCTATTACACATTACGACCCTATTCACGACCTGAAGCTGCAGTACTGGTCTATTTATCTACAGGTCATAGCTACACGAGACGGGTAGTGTGCTAGTAGTGCCGGCCGCGGTGGTCTAGCGGTTCAGGCGCTCAGTCCGGAACCGCGCGACTGCTACGGTCGCAGGTTCGAATCCTGCCTCGGGCATGGTTCTGTGTGATGTCCTTAGGTTAGTTAGGTTTAAGTAGTTCTAAGTTCTAGGGGACTGATGACCACAGATGTTAAGTCCCATAGTGCTCAGAGCCATTTGAACCATTTTGCTAGTAGTGGCATGTAAGTCGCACCGGAGGTGCCCTACGCAGCGTGCGAGTAGCTTCGCACTGACAGTGATACCACAAGGAGAGTATGAGGTGATGCAGTAAAGTGGCGATTAGGATGAGGAGTGGCACAGAACATTCCTCCAACGGGAGTCGCGGATAGCTGCTTTTGTGACCCATCTGGTCTGCAGGCGTTGCACTGGAATGTCGCAACATTATTTTATTCACTCTTCGATATCACTTCTGCTAAGAACTGGAAGTAGAAGAAAGAGCAGATGCCCAACATCAGTTCTTGTCTGTTGACAGAAGCGGTAATGAGATATTGTTATATCCCTTGTGTTGAAGTAACGAGAGAGGTGGCGTAGTGGTCAGCACTCTTGAATCTCAGTCGGAAGGATTACGGTTCACATACACGTCCTGCCATACAAAATTAGGTTTTCAGTGATTTCTCTTAACAGCTTCAGAGAAATACCACGATGGTTCCTTTGATTGGGCACGTGTGATTTTCTTCCCATTCTTGAAACAATCAGAGTTTGTGCCTCGTCTCAAATTACCTGAATGCCGCAAAAGACACATTATTCATCCCTCGCAGGACGAAAGCAATGGTTGGCATTGGTTGCAAGTCATCCGATGAAAACAGAAATGAGCGGCTGGCGTTATTGGCCGGGAGGCCCCTCGCGAGGCAGGTCCAGCCGCCTTAATGCAGGTCTTATTACACTCGACGCCAGATTGGCTGACCTGCGTGCAAGACGGGGATGAAATGATGTTGAAAACAGCACAACACCCAGTCCCTGAGCGGAGGAAATCCCCGACACAACCGAGAATCGAACCCGGGGCGTAGGTCAGCAATCCGTCACGCTGACCACTCAGCTATCTGGGCGGACAAGTCATCTGATGGTGATCACTGAAAGAAGGGCTAATTTTCACTTGGCACTTTTTGTGTCTATGTTAGTATATTGCAATGTTATACAACGGACTCCCGATTGTTCATTACTTGTATTTCATCACTCAGATAATACACAAGATGTATGACGTGCGTCCGTATGGACTCAAGTGCTCAGAAGGCTGACGGTCTCCTAGCACGCAGCGAACGCTCACATGAAAGTAGCTTTCGTTGAAACTGCACAATCATCTTGATGCGCTTGCTCCAAGCGTAGTCTTCCTGCAGACTGCACAAATACTTCTACCGACCTTCAGTGGATTCCTAACAGAATTGAAAAGGAAAATAAGTTGCAGTTCTTAGTTTTAATTTACAGCGGACGTACTTCCATGGTTAATCACAAGTACAGAACATTTCTGTAGATCTGAGTAATTCGATGTGCACTCCAGGCGTAACACGCAAATAAGAAGTGGCATGTTACGAACAGTATCCTATTATCGCGCTGCTGTGGTAATCGACGAACTAACTCCGGCATTAGATTTGTTGGTCCATTGCGTCATAAGCGATAGGACAAATATCCTGTAGATAATTAAAGAGTCAGTAGCGTCTTCGTGCTTAGCTACTAACTGAACAATCTGATCATGCACACAAAACGTCGATGTAGGTGAAACACTCGTTGACTCATATGTTTCCACACTTGCCACAGAGCTACAGCAAGCGATAATGTATCACGATAACGTATATTTCAGCAAAATTTACATGCTGAGTTGATGTAATTATGATTCGCATTACCATGAAGCTAACGAGACATTTACACTGACGCTGCAAATAAATACATTGTCCAGCAATAATTTGTAGCGGAACTCTCGATCCATCACACATAACTCTGAATGCCGAAGGGTGTTATCATGCATCACGATATAAAAAATAACGATTATATGAAGGGTAAGTGCAGAGTAATGGCGTTAACTTGCGACGTTCAGAGGAGCGAAATTGCATTGGTATTATTATACGGCTTTTCGCTGCTGCAGGTTGGAAAGTGCCCGTGAATTTACTGACCAGCATTGTGAGGCAGCACGTTTTTCTTTTACAGGCTGACACTTATTGAACTATATGAAAAAAAATCGTAATAACTTCTGAACGGTTTGCGTTAGGACATTCAATCTGCAGGCTGGCAGCGAGACGTCATGGGAATTAGTATGCGCATGCTCATTTGGTTTAGCGACAAAGCCCAGTTTCATTTGGATGTTTTCGTCCATAAAGAAAATTGGCGCATTTGGGGGACTGAGAATCAGCATTTCGCGATCGAGAAGTCTTTTCGCTCTCAGCTGGTGACTGTATTATGTGCAATGATCAGTCACGGAATAATCGGTGCATTATTTTTTGATGGCATGGTGACTACTGAACCGCGCTTGAAGCTTTTGGAAGATGATTTCATCTCCATTATTCGGAGCGACCCTGATTTCGACAAGATATGCTTCACGCAAGATGGAGCTCGGCCCCATGAAGCAGGAGAGAGTTTGACTTCCTGGAGAAGCACTTTCGGTACCACATTCTGGCTCTTGGGGTACCAGGAGGCCAATGGCATGGGCCTTGATTGGTCGTCATATTCTTCGGATCTGAAAACATGCGACTCTGTTTTGTGGGACTATGTGTAAAGACAAGGTGTGCAGCTTTAACCTCAAAACAACTTCTGAGATGAAAACATCCATTCAGGAGGTCATCAACAGCATCGATGTTGCAACACTTCAGCGGGTCATGCAGAATTTCGCTATTCGTCTGCGCCATATTATCGCCAATGGAGGCTGGCATATCGAAAATGACATAACATATACTGAAATAGTTGTAGTGACGTTTACATGTTGAATAAAGTGCTTGCACGCCGAGTCTGTAACTAATTTACGTTTTTATCATATAGTTTAATAATTGTCACTATGTACATACATGAACAGAAAAGACATCGTTCCACGCCGTGAAGTAAAAACGTATCCTCATTTGGATATTAGCTCACAAGCTTCAGCGCTAGTGCTACACACTTGAAATCATCTATCTACTAATCCAATGTGGTTAAACGATGTCCCTTCTTCAATCCTTTATCAAAAATTAGGTATAAAGCTACGTTGGGATAAGTAAGGGTGAATTTCATAAAAGTAATACATATTTGGTCTCCTGTATTTCGTAATAAACTCAAGTGAAAGTGCTTCACGGGACCGGGGCTTCAGGTACCGAGAGAAATATCACGAAAAGCGTACAGTCCCATTATAAGAATTTACATTCGTCGTCTACTTAATTACTGAATTTCTTTCACGAATTATTTATCGAAATCCGTTTGTTAAACTCATTAAGAGATGGACATTTGACGGTATTCCAGCCCGTTGACCCACACGGATTTCTTCGCCATATTCTGTCCACACAATATGAGTGCACATGGAAAACTCAGCAGCAAAATTCCACAGAGGAAACTGGAAATCTGCTTGTAGATAACCACTACAATTAAGCGCCTCGGCAGAACATTTGCACAATGAAGGTTTCAACGGCACGTGTTTACTTCAGTTGAAACTTGCGCCCTGATTGTCTGGGAGGGATGTCTAAAACTCTTCCCTGACGATTAGTCTCCATCTACGAAAGACATCTTCAGAGATTAATTGGCAACACAACTGAAAAGCTTGAGGGCACCCCGAAGTTAAAGACCATATCGCGTGCTGCTACATGCTGAAGTGCTTCTGGCAGGTAGCATCACTCTCGATTAAAAGCGATCGATCGTTGCAGTCTGGGCGCAAAGTCAGCATGAATATTTTATTTTATTTAACCTGTTTTTACGACGGTCAGACCACGAGAAGTAGTATTAACACTCGCTTAGTCGAACGGCAAAGAAACTATCGATTTGGAAGCACAGGTGGGTTGGCTGCAGAAGGACATGCTTTTCAAATTGGAGACCATGAAATAAAATTTAGTGACACTATTGTTTTAACCAAGACAACCTATTATTATGAGCACTTGCACAGAGAAGTAATAAATATTCATGAACATCATGATTATTTTAAAAGAAAAAAGTGAAATGAAATGCCGATTTCGACTATGCTACAGGAGAATAACGAACTATTGCTTCTAATCGACAATATGATTAATGGTGCCCTCCACACAGCTCAGAATGCGCCTATAAATTCGGGCGCACTTGAGTTTTCGATGCACTTGCCGATTTATCGCTGAAGATCTCTGCCACAGATGGGGACGAAACTTTGGTGAGTGATACTATAAATCAGCAAAGCCTCCCAGTTCGAAGTTTTAAGTGAAGTGTTCTTCGATGTTTGCAGCCCAATATGCCCTACGCTTTTCCCTTACGTACTAATGGGACCAGCTTTAGAGAGATTCCAGCAAACTGCTATCGTAGTAGTATCTAACTCGGGAAATAGAGGTGGATATAACTTCATTATCGTCTTATTTCAGAGTAGCGTAATTGCGTAACTGAAAGTTTTCACTAGCAATTTCCGTTGCAACTAGCTACCTGTCGGATAAAGAAAATTTCCAAAATTTTTCCTCGCTTCCGTAATGGATAATGTTCCTATCTTTTTGCGGTGACTAGTGTTTTAACTGGCTTTATGCGGGTCTCAATTTGCTGTCATCTGCCAACCTCTTTAATCCACACCAGCACTTGCACCGAACGTTCTCTATTTTTTTGCTTCACATATTCAAGTCTCCGTCTTCCCCTACAGTTTTCACTCTCTACATCTCCCTCTAGTGCCAAGAAAGTTATACCGGCGGAGATTCGAGTCCTCCCTCGGGCATGGGTGTGTGCGTTTGTCCTTAGGATAATTTAGGTTAAGTGGTGTGTAAGCTTAGGGACTGATGACCTTAGCAGTAAAGTCCCATAAGATTTCACACAAATTTGAACATTTTTGAACAAGAAAGTTATTCCCTGATGTCTTAACAGATGTAGGTCTATTATATCCTGTCTTTCTTCATGCCCGCATCTCGTGGTCGTGCGGTAGCGTTCTCGCTTTCCACGCCCGGGTTCCCGGGTTCGATTCCCGGCGGGGTCAGGGATTTTCTCTGCCTCGTGATGGCTGGGTGTTGTGTGCTGTCCTTAGGTTAGTTAGGTTTAAGTAGTTCTAAGTTCTAGGGGACTGATGACCATAGATGTTAAGTCCCATAGTGCTCAGAGCCATTTTTTTCTTCATCTCAGTGTTCCCCAAATGTTGCTTTCGTCGTCAGTTCTGTGGAGAACGAGCTCATTCTTCACCCATCCGTCTATTTTTCAAAGTCCTTCTATAGCACCACAATACAAATGCATCGATTCTTTTTTTTTCTATTTTTCCAACAAGCTGTAATTAAATTCCACACAATTCTGTGCTCCTAAAGTACAGTTTCAGATTTCTTCCTCAATTTAAGCGTAATATTTAATAGTAGAAGAACGCTTTTGGCCATGAGTGCTCTCTTCGCCTTACTCGGCTTTTTATGTCCTCTTTGTTTAATTATACCCAGAAATATTCATATGTCAACCAACATTGAAAACAGATCTGAGTGTTGAAATCGTCGAACGATATACAGCTAGTTCTTTTCTTTTCATTTGTTTAAACCACTGTGGAAGACGGAACGCTCATTCTCCATGGATATTATTTGGACTAACTGAGAAAATTAAATTTCTTTTAGATATTCTCACCGTTTTACGTTTAATGTACGTGTGTCATTCAAAGAGACCTGAACAACGTAGCCAACAATGCCGAACTAGAAATTCAATTCTATAATTTCAAGGAACAATTATGAATACTAAATGCCATGACGTTCGGTTTTCTGCAATGTGAAATATAAGTGGTACAGAGATAATATCACCATTGTTTTCAGTGATTTATTTGTGTGTATTTTTGCATACTGAGCCAATGTATTACAAGCTCCAAACGATGGTAAAGTAGGTATTATAAAATAATGGTAAAACAACTTTTCATGAGGTTTCGGGACTGAATCCTGATGATGTCGATTTCATACCACGGCATTTCGGCTGATAACCTCTCATCCATCTTCACTCGAGCTTGACAACAGCAAATTGCAACTGTAATACAAAAATTGGCCCGGTGGCGCACGGGCATAGAACTTGACTGCCTGAGCGCCCTCTTTCGTGCTTAGCGCCCGCTATTGGGTATTACTCCAGCTGGGGCACGCAGATCCATGCTTAAAATGGCTCTGAGCACTATGGGACTTAACTTCTGTGGTCATCAGTCCCCTAGAACTTAGAACTACTTAAATCTTACTAACCTAAGGACATCACACACATCCATGCCCGAGGCAGGATTCGAACCGGCGACCGTAGCGGTAACGTGGTTCCAGACTGAAGCGCCTAGAACCGCACGGCCACACAGGCCGGCTATCCATGCTTAAAGGTATTATTTAAAGCACGGAGATCGCAACGAGTTGGATGTGCCACTAGACGTAAAATTTTTCCCTTGTGAAACAGAAATCACAGGATCCCAAGGCTTATTCAGATGAAAGTCATCATCATAAGTAATGAGTTCATCTGTCAACATATTTCTGCATATTTATTTAAAATTCATGTCATTATCAGGCCTTTCGTGTCTCTGTTATCCATGCAACGTACTGTGGAAATGCAGAACTCAGTTATGGCCGAATATTTGGCAGCGACGTGTGGGTACGGCGATCAAGTTCCACACAGTTTTCATACATTGTGCGTGTGGTCTGGTCAATGTAGGCTTTGCCACAGTGTCATGGTACTCTGTAGACCGCACCAACAGCTAACCCATATTATTTATTACACACAGGACGTGAACAACTTCTTTCGCTGTGTATCACCTGACTGGATGTCTATATTCTTCACTGAAGCTTTATAAAGCATCCGTGAGAACTGCCCATTTTTCTTGATCATAGACAGCAAGTGTTCCTCCTTTTTTTCATGGTTTTCCCTATCAGTATGTCAATTGTAGTTGAACATTCTGCTTCCAAAGGACGATCCATCTATTGCTCTGTTATGTATTACTCTGTCCACGACGAGATCATCCTGGGAAACAACTACGTACGGATGTACCTTTCGCAGATGCTCGTACTTATAGTAATGATGGTTCTCAACTGCTTAGTTCGTTGGACTGCTCATTCTTCTACCCAACGACAAAATTGTACGCTTGTACCATATTTAAAAACAATTAATTTTGCCAGTACCTAATTATCCTAAAAATCCACGATGAGACTAGAAAAAAATTCTGAAAAGCTACGTTTGAAACGCAACTCAGTACTGATGTGAAGACCGTTGTAGATGCAAAGGATTCATCGAATGGGCAAGGATGGTATCCTACAACGAATCCACAAGAAAGAAATTCAGAATGACTGTAAGAGATAGAATAGTTGGACACAGCTTACAACACAAGTCGTTGTTGAAAGCTGTACGCGACGGGATTTGGATGGAACATTGTAACGGTAGCAAACCTAGAAACGAATAGGACTATTTATATCGTTGGCTCTGAGCACTATGGGACTTAACTTCTGAGGTCATCAGTACCCTAGACCTTAGAACTACTTAAACCTAACTAACCTAAGGACATCACACACATCCATGCCCGATGGGGGATTCGAACCTGTGACTGTAGCGGTCGCGCGGTTCCAGACTGTAGCGCCTAGAACCGCTCGGCGACTCCGGCCGACATTTATATCGTTGACTGTATGGGACGCTGTTGATATGTTGTTGACACTTCGGTGTGAGAAGACGTCTGCGGTGACTTTAGGGCCTGTTCTAAATTTTTATGTAAGACACACACACCCACACCCACACAAGCACACACAATGATAAAACGATTATTTTTAAATCTTATATATTACGCGAAATAATTACTGTATACTATTGTTTCTCTGGTTTCTCTAATGTCACAGTCGACGTTATTATGAGGTTGACTTTTGTGTTGCTGAAAAGACACCAGTAAAGTAAATTTCACATATTTGTTAGCAACAGTCCTTGACAAAAAGGCTATAGTTTCCATTACAATGCCAGAAAATACGAGATAATATATTCCAGATTTATCTAGCAAGCAAACGGCTAACTAGGAGGGGGTTGTGAATCAGTACGATTCTTCTTAAAATAATTTTGCAGAATAGTGGTATATCACCTCTTGTTGTGTAAACACACAATTGCAAGAAATTTCCATAGGTCAAAACGGAGAGTCAAAGATATTCGACGAACTACAGTCCATTCTGACTCTCATATACCACGTAAATAAGTCCATGAGCATTAGGAGGGTTGCACTCTTGACAGATTGTGTGTGACGTTAAGTCCAGCTGTGCATCCTAGAAAAGTAAGTCTGACTAGGATAAATTCAGCACTTGAGAACAAACTTGAGAAATGAATGTGTAGTTGCTATTTTTGGCAGTGGATTATTAAAGAAAAAATCAACGATTGAGGAATTCTTCTAATAGGAAATAATTCGTAACCTTTTTTTTTAATTTTTTGCCATTTGGACTACTAATTTTTATCTTATGTTTGCAATTTTTGTATCCAGCTCGAAACTGGCGATATCAAAAATTCCGAAATATCTGCCTAGGTCCAAATAACCATATTCAATTTGTGAGAAGTGATATTATTGAGACGTGGTACTTAGGGAAAGGCAGGATTCATTGTGGACAGGGCAGTACTCAGTTACCGTTGGTTCCTCAGTTTTTTTTTTAATCACGTACACTTCATTTGAAAACAATTGCAAATAAGGAACAATTATCAAATTTGACTGCTAAGACACAATGTCTAACAAAAAATTCCTTAAGCAAGTTGCACTCACTGCTGAAGGCCTTATTGACCATAAATTCAACTTATTTGTTGGCTGAAGGCCCCAATTGTAATAACTCAAAAAACAATTTGACGGCTGAGAGCCTGGATAGAATATTCTTAAGAGCGAATTGAGCTTCTCCAAGAGACACTAAAATATTATAAAAAGGACAATCATCAAATTTTCACTATTAAGAGATAATATATAATTACAATTTCTTAAGAGTAATTTCATTCACGGCTGAAGGCCTCATTAATAATTATCACAATCTGGCCAAATCAAGAGAGAAGTGGGCCTCAGACAGAGCTCCAAGGATAGACCTGGGAAAGTGGCTCAACTTCGTAAAAGATGAGACAGGCAGCCAAGAGTTGTATTCACTTAACCGGATGGCAACTCAAACTAGTGACAGTTTAAATGCAGGCCAACACTCTTGCAACGTCTACCTAACGTCTGATAACCAACACAATAATGGAATAACCCAGGCAAGGCAGAACCAGCGGAACGCTCTGCGTCTTCAGAATCAGGTGTTTAGAACATCCAGTAACAGAAGGACCCACTACGACCAAAGTAGTCCAAAAGAAACAAATATCCGAATCACAATCAAGGAGGCTGTCGAACCACGCGCCTTACCGAACATCAGCGGCAAGGTGACAAAAGGTGCACTGCTGCGAAAATACGCTAACCTCCAGAACAGGTAACTGGGGCGCTAGCGACCACTAGGCAGAAAAACACCGCTGGTTGAACTTCATCAACAAACACAAGGAATTTAATGATTAATTATAAAAGGTGGAGGATGGCTAATTAATTTCACCAACTCCAAACATTCCACTCGTTGCTCTTCGTCTCGGCGACCCTGCGAGCAGCAACGCACAAACACATGGCGTGATCTCAAAATAGCGGAGGTTTCACTACTGGATTAATGTTCACTCAACTCAAATGTCCTGGATCCAGTGGAGAACGAGGTTGTCGCCCTCGCAACTGCAGCCCCTCGATCCGGCAGTGCCTGCTTGCCGCCAGTGGTCCAAGCATGTCCTCACTGCTTCTCCGTCCCAACTGATCTACCCAACACACTCCGACCCGGAAAACACCTGACGCCCTTCCAGAGTTAGTACTACAGTACTAGATATCGATAACCGTTGCTGCTGCCACTCGTGGACAGACAACGCTAACAAACGTAGTGGCGCCAGTAAACACGAGAAGAAAACGAGAAGTCACTATCCCTGTTACACGATGTCAACCTACCAACGGCACAAAATCGAGCCGCAACACGGCTCAATTATATTCGTTAGCAGAAACGTCAGAAACACCACTACACCGGTTTATGGGTACACTGGATTTTTCCCATTGTTTGGTTACGTGTCGCTGAGTGTCAGCAGCGTAAATATAGGGGAGGGGTCAATTGGCGTGGACGACTTGGACGCGAGTGTGTGGACGCTTTGGATGCCTGGTCCGGACGGGAGAGAAGCGTGTCCCACTTGGCAGCACTGGTTGGAGCTGTGGAGACAGCTGCCGATAAACTGTGCGGACGAGCGAGTGCAGGCTGCGAGGCAAATTACGATTTGACAAAGCTTCCTCGAGGACGAGTATGTCCAGTAACAGTTGAGGTCGTTACTGGAACGGCAGGTTTTTTACTGACCCAAGGGGTTGTGGTATTACTTCACTAAGGACAGAGGTCTCAAGTAGGGTCATGGTAGATGAAATTTTCAAGTTACTTAAATCAACAATTATGGCAACAACATCGTATATTTGATATCAACTGGCCGGATTGCGAGAGGTGCTGTTGTATAGGAATTTGAGCCGTGCTCCTACCACTTTCCACTTGCTGTTAGATGTTTTACTTCATTACCGGAGTCCCGAATCTCAGCGACAGGAATCTGAACCTCACTTGTGCTAAGAGGCCGCAGCTGTAGAAGAAAGAGGCGAGAAAAAATTCCATTAAATTTATATCTGGAACCACACTGACAAATGATACCCGAAATTACTGAGCTACTAGTTTTAATCTGCTGAATCATCATCTACAACGTCCAGTCACTTCAATGTGGCAGAAGGGTGGACATGACCCTCGAGAATAGATGCAACATTCTGTTGATTCATTGTGTCTTCCAGAACGACGACATCACGCAGGGAGTTTCACGAAAGAATTCCCCGTACAATAACGCTCTCTCATACGTCCTGGACCCTTCCGACGATTATTACAGAGTGTCTGCTTTCACACGTTTCACATCGTACATGGAACGGTCTTCTGTCCGATGGAGCATGAAACATGATTCTGAATAGACCACCTCCCTCCAGTCAGTGGACCTCCAGTTCGGTACTGGTATGAACTGTCGTTGAGAAGACACTATTGGTAGCCCCTTCGTTCATCTGGTTAGTTACACAACCGATGCATGCCTATTCGCCGAAAATCATCTCAATAACAGTTATTAACCTCGGTCATCTACAGCCCGTGGGGCACCAAATTTGCTTTAGCACCGGTTTGGCTAGCGTCGTTTTTCCATGCATGATATTTGTTTTATATTAAATAGAAGTGAAGGATATGGGTGAGGCCTCTATGGAGAGGAGTGCGTCAGAGGAAACATGTTTTCCAACAAGCGTCTACTGTCAATGCGCACAGTTAGCTTTCGTTTCTGAGGATTAGGATCAATCCAGAAATCAAATGTATTAGAGATAATCGGTACCAGTTTTCTCACTGTTCATTAATTCGTGGTTTCATAAAACACCTAAGCATTATTCATCATCTGTCTCTTTGAAAATAAAGTTGTTCTTATCTTCATGCACTAAAGGGTAAGGCCTCAGGGCCTCAGAAAGTTTCACTACGTTGGACGAAACGATATATTGATCGATTCTCTCAGAAACTTACACTCTCTCAGTTTTTACAGTAAGCCGCACCGTGATGCAAGGTGTCATTCCCGTAGCTTCTGCCGCTGGATTTGTCTGAGCATCTCCTTGACGTTTCCGCTCTTACTAAACGAACTTGTAGCGAAACCTGCTCCTGTTCGTTGGCTCTTCTCTATTTCTTCTATCAATCCTACCCGGCTGCGACTGACATGTAATGAAGCACCGGTGAAAGGTTTACGTGCTACCTTCTTTTTCACACAGACTACACCTCCTGTAGATTATACCAGTGAATCTCTAGCATCTGGATTACGGGTGACTAGTTTTAGCTGGTTTCTGCGGTTTAAGTCGCTCCATAGGCATAATGGATGTGACTGCTTCCAGTGATTCTTATGCAATGGCGTAATCACTGAATAAAGGTTTTTCTACATGTTCATGTTCGATACGCCAGAATTACTTGTGTTCATGATTAACTCCAAACTCTCAATCCATGCTCCAGGCGTACATCCTCTACAATCTTCCTGCATTTCGCTGCAGTTTTCAAGCGTTGCAAAGTCTCTGTAGGAAACAGTATCACTTATGAATTTTAACCGTTAAACGCTAGATCACTTATGTGCATTGTGTAAAGTAATAACCCTATAATACTACCTTATCGGATGTTCCTTTTACGTCTGGAGTCTCCGTTGACAATGATGCGTTGTGTCCTGTTTGATAGAAATTCTTCGGTGCATTAACACAGTCTAAATGATATTCTGCACACTCGTATTTCGTTCATTCGGCAGCTGTGCGAAACTGTGTCAAACCCCTTTCAGAAGTCAAGGATCACGGCGTCAGCATGAGTGGCTGTATCTGTTGCTGTCTGGATCTTGGTGACGAACAAAAGAAGCAGGATTTCACTTGATCTTTGTTTTCTGAATCCATGTTGATTTCTACAAAATAAATGTTAGGCCTACAGAAATCTCATAAAATGCGAGTAAAAAACATTTTCCAGAACTATACAGCAGATCGATGCCAGAGATATAAGCTTATAGTTTAGTGCTTCGACGGTAATTTCCTTAAGCATTAGGAACAGTTTGCTCCTCCAGCTATATATGGAACACTGTTGTTGGAAGGACAGCAAGTTCTTTCGTATACTCTATGTACAATCGTACTTGTATTCCAACATGTCCAATGTCTTTCACCTGATTCATTTGAATTTCTGTTCCGTTGTCACCTTCATTTTAATTTTTTTTGCTCATGTTTATACAAGAAAGCCCTGTACGATCTTCCTGAGTAAAACAGTTTTCGAAAAATGAGAATCTCGGTTTTTTCTTTGCCATTACCTATTTCGATGCCATTATGATCACAGTCTCCGAGCAGATGGCAGATGGCTTCAGTTCAACAGAAGCTCACATCTTCTTAGAATTTTCTATTAGATCAGTAGACAGAATTTTACTTTCGAGTTCTTTGAACGCTTCATGCCTGTCTCCCCTCAGCTTAATACTGACTTCGTTCAGGTTTTGTCTATATGTGAGGATCTGGCTATGTCAAAATTTGCTGTGAAATTCACCTAGCTTTCGAAGCAGCTTTCTGACACAACAATCTAATTACTGTGTATCTTTCTCATCCCTCACAAATGATTTGCACATTATTAGTGTTTCATGTTGACCACTGTGAAGAAATCTGTTCTAAGAGATGAACTTCACGAAATTTTTACTGTGAATTAATATGAACATGTAAGCAGAAGAAGTAATGTATTCTGTATCAGAATTTTGAAAGCAAACCTCGTAAACAACAGCAGAACAGTCCGTAATGTTGCATAATAAAACTATGACAACCAAGTAAATTCACACTTCGTGATGAGTATGTTGTTATATGACAATCTAATGAATGAAAACATAGCCTGCGTTCCCAGAATGAAATTTTCACTCTGCAGCAGAGTGTGCGCTAATATTAAACTTCCTGGCAGATGAACACTGTGTGCCCGACCGAGACTCGAAATCGGAATTTTCGCCTTTCATCGGCAAATGCTGTACCGATCACAAAGTTTTAATCTGCCAGGGAGATTCATAATCCGAATTATAAAATGTTATTGGACTCTGAGCCACACCCACGAGCTTTTGACCGCGCTCTCCTCAACCATTGTCAAGTGGTAAATGGCTGCCATGTCGCCGTGTCCTCGCCGTTCATAGCCGCGCTACTGACTGTGACGTCGCTGGTGCACTCATTTTCGTCAAGTGTGGTGATGTTTTCGTCCTGCGTCCGTCGCTCTCGCTTCAACCGTGCAGTGGTCGGGTCACAGGCTATGCTGAGTCGTCACTGTTGATGGTGTTTTCAGATATTTTTATTTCTGTAGCTTCTTTTAAAACGCTACCGCAAAATCTCTTTATCCTCGTAACAACAGATGTTTCGTTTAACACAGTCCGGTGTCAATTCTCTAAAGCACGTTCTGCCATAGCTGATTTTTCAGTATAGCATAGGCATAAGCACCTCATGTTGCTCCACAGTGCGTTCTGTTCGGCCAACTTAGTAGAAGCAGCACTGACATTGTATCTTGTATACTCTAGCCGTTTTGAAAATTAGATCACTTTTCGTAGGCCTCATCAGTTGAATTATATTTGCTGGGAGCCTGAACACCGATGAAATGTTGTGTTTCTTCAGCAGCTGGCTTATCTTTCTCGACACTACACCGCAGAAAGACAGAAACTCACGGCATTTGCACTTATCTTCAGTGGTGTTTTTTAGTCCCCTCCAAGAGATACAAATGGGAGACTTTTTCAGTACAAGCTACATGTCTTGTGGATACACAGTATGTATAATTAATTCATTTGTTTCCATTGCTTCGGCATTCTCATACCGTTGATCATTAATGATTCTTCTCCCTTTAGGGGCAGTTTCTCACCCGAAAGGCGTGAGAGAGCCCTGGACTTCTGTATGTCATTCCGCTCTCTATGATGTGGCCGTTGACAGAATAAATGGGACTTCTTACCAAGAAGTCTTTGGCCGCCATTGCTGATGACTTTTATTCAAAATCGAGGTAGAGGCGGGCTTAGAACTCGGGGATGAGGACTTTTTGATCGGTAATCAATGACGCTAGCCCTAAGTTATAGGTGTGGACGCATAGAAATTAAAATTTCTCAGTACACCATCAGCAAGGACAGCGGTTTCCAGCTCAGCACAGCCTGGGACAAGGCCATTGCCAGCCTGAAGTAGGCGTGATAGGCCTGGGACCAAAACATTGCCACAGTTGGCTAGGAAGAGAGCACCAGTGAAGTCACAGCCCTCAGTGCGGCTATTCAACGGCGAAACGGGAGTCCTTTACCACTTGACTATGGCCAAGTAGAGGTCATTCGGAAGTTCGTGGGATTTTAACCAATTGACGCGGCTGGAGACCGGAGGAGATTTTATTGATCCATATCGCTGGGATGTAAGCATTCGTACATAATCTGCGTACTTGAGTAGCTGTCAAAATTTTCCACAGATTTGATGCCTAGCTCCAATAGAAACCAAGAAGCCCTCGTAACTCCCCAGATATAGTAATCTCCCCCTCTTTCCTTCTTCCATCTATTGTCCACGTTAAACAACACCCAGTACAAGTAATTAATCAATAAAGTCTTTTATGAAAATTCGAGAGAAGCGAAGATTAGAATAAACTTTAAAGTTTACTTAGCTTATCATATTGAGATCTCTCCAGTTCTTCTTGTCTACGGGTCTAATTCTTGAAGCTTAAAATGTAACATCAGGTCCTCACGGTTGGTATGAAGTAGTTGTTGCAGAACTTTTTTGCGTAAATATATTTTGAACCGATTCTCTGACATTTTTTGTGTATCTCGCAGTATGCCGTGCGGTATAACGCACTGCTTTCCGGGCGGAAAGGCGTGCCGGTCCCCGGCACGAATTCGTCCAGCGGATTAGTGTTGAGGTCCGTTGTGCCGGCCAGTCTGTGGATGGTTTTTAAGGCGGTTTTCCATCTAGCTCGGCAAATGCGGGCTGGTTCCTCTTCTTTCGCCTCAGTTACACTATGTCGGCGATTGCTGCGCAAACTCTGTCTCCACGTACACACATACCACCATTACTCTACCACACAAACATTTGGGGGTACAGTTGTCTGGTGAGAGACGCTCCAGGGGGTGTCCACTTGGGGCCGAACCGCTCAATAACCGGTTTGGGGCGTCGGTGGGGTAGTGGACTGCTGTACCTTGTTGTGGGTTTGTGAACCAATGGGAGCTATGGCGGGGACGAAGCCTCCTCGCCGATTCTAGGTCTCCAGTCCAATACAATACAATACAATACAATACAAAATCTTACAGTATTTTGATCTTTCACATTACAAAGCCGAAATTACATTGTTCGCAGCTATTATACAAAAAGACGTCTGATCACATCAGAGGCAAGCGTGCGAATCTCTCACTCTGCGGAAATAACAATATTCCAAATGATTTACAATTTTTCTGAACAAATGAATTCCTACTCATTTTCGTTACATTATACACTTCAATTATTATTTCATAAATGAATTCGGAAATAAACTTAGTATACAATACAGGATTGCGTAATTAATAATATAAATATTAAGTGTGCAAATAATTCGTAATTTGAAATGTTTCTAAAAAAAATCGGTGCTTCTGGATTATAACATCTAACCTTTTTTATAAAGTAATTCCTTTTCATAAATTTTGGCTTGAAGTATAACATACTATACATAAATTAAACAAAAGTTTTCAGAAAAGCAACTGAGATAATACTGACGTGTCCAAAAATCGAAAAATGAAACTAGTATCGACAAATAGTGTTGAGGAAACTTAATGCTAGTGCAGGATGTCGTGGATTCCTTGCAACGTGCTGTTGAGAAGGAATCTCCACCCCCTCGTACTCTTACCAATTTATGGACAACCCAGCAGGATTCATGGTGTCAGTTCCCTCCAGCAGCACTTCAGACATTACTCGAGTCCATGTCACGTCGTGATGCGGCACTTCTACGTGTTCGCGGGGGCCCTCCACGATATAAGGCAGGTGTAACAGTTTCTTGGCTCTTCATTGTATTACACGACGCACCGTATCGATGCTATTACCGTATCCCAAGAGCACTATGACCAAGACACCTATACACTAAAATTAGTACCCACAAATAAAGAATTTGATTCCAACATTAGTGAAAAAAGAATTCCCAATAAGAATCTTAAGAAGTAAGCCAGGTCGATACTATGCTCAGTTTCCAACGTAGATGGTGTAGCTTACTTTCTGTAGGTGAAATGTCAAATAGGTATCAAAATTTTAAAGATGTCTCACAGAGGTCAGGTAGATGTTCATTCAGTTCAAAAGACAATCAACCAGCCAACCAGCCATACTAAAAGTGGATTTTATAAGATCATCAGGAGTGTCAGTCCTGCTGGTATATTGGTCAGACTGAGAAGTCTATGTGTACTAGGCTCAGAGAACACCATAGAAGCTGGAGATTTAAGACGCCTGATTCATCCGTTGTACCCGGCCACGGTAAATGAAAACCAGAAGTACATAATAGACAAAGGTGCCTAATACACAAAAAAAGGGTGCAAAACACGCTCAGAAGTATTTGAGATTAATAACCCGACTGTTGTATCCCTTCACTTACTGTTGCATGAGCAGTATCAGTTCAATTATTCAACCCTTTCAGGCAGTATTACAATCTCTACAAATGAGAAGAAAGTTGGTGTCTTCATTCACAAACAGATAATTGTACAAATGATCCGGTATTTTGGAAATTTGTGCTAAGTTCTGTGTTACCAAACTGCTGCGGTCATCGGTCCCTAGGCTTACACACTATTTAATCTAACGTAAAGTAAGTTACGCTAAGGACAACGCGTACACCCATGCCCAAGAGAGGACTCGAACCTCCGACGGGCGGAGCAGCGCGAACTGTGGAAAGGCGCCCCAGACCGCACGGCTAACCCGCATGGCAAATGCTTCAGTTGATCGATGAAAGAAGGAAGCACAAAATGTTCAGGCAAACGCGGAAATACAGAAAAAACTCTCTTGGGAGTTAAATAAACATGAGGTTTACGGATACTAAGGTGAAATGAAGAAATCTAAACAGAAATCACTGTCGGGAATCGTGCCTCAGAATACAAAAAGCCAAAGCAACCGTCGATGAAATTAAAAGCAAAGGTGTAATGGAATTCCAGCCTTAAATGCAGAGGAGAGTACATGCAGGTGGAAGAAGTACACTGTAGTCCTTTGTGTGTGTGAATTCTTAAGGGACCAAACTGCTTAGGTCATCGGTCTCTAGACTTACACACTACTTAAACTAACTTATGCTAAGAACAACACACACACCCATGCCCGAGGGAGGACTCAAACCTCCGGCAGCAAGCGCCGCGCAGTCTGTGACATGACGCCTCAAACCGCGCGGCCACTCCGCACGGCTGTAGGCCTTTATGAGGAGAAGACTTCTCTAATGACGTGATACAAGAAAAAACAGGAGTCGATGTAGAAAAGATGGGGGATCTAGTATTATAATAAGAATTTAGAAGATCTTCGGAAGACAGATAACATTCCATCAGAATTTCTAAAATCGTTGAGGGAAGTGGCAACAAAACGAGTATTCACGTTGGTGTTGAGAATGTGTGAGTGTAGCGATACATCATTCCGAGAACTTCTGAGAAAAATAGGAGTAAACTGTAAGGAAATTTGACTAATATACAATATGCACAAGAACAAAGGGGGAACAATAATAGTGGAAGACCAAGTTCGAAGTCCGAAGTACGGATTAAAATGGGTGGAGGGAAGGGATGCAATCTTTCGCCTGTACTGTTCAATCTATTCATCGAAGAAAAGACGACGGTATTAAAAGAAAGGTTCACTAGTGGAATTAAAATTCAAGGTGAAATATATCAATTGCACGATTCGTTGATGACATTACTATCCACAGTATAAATGAAAAAGAATTACAGAAGCTGCTAAATGGAATGAAGTGCCGAACGAGTGCAGAAGGTGAATTAAGGGTAAATCCAAGAAATACCAAAGTAATGAAAGTCGTAGAAATGAGAACTGCGAGAAATTTAACATCATGATTGATAGTCATCAAAAGCAGACTAGCAGAGACAAAAATTGGATTCCTGGCCAAAAGAAATGTGCTAGTACCAAACATAGGCTTCATCTTGAGGAAGAAATTTATGAGAATTTACGTTTGGATCACAGCATTGTACGGAGAAACTTGGTGGCAATTCCATTCGCAGACGTGCCTTTAGATGGGACACTAGAACAAGATGTTTGCACGCCGAATGTGACCACTATCCAACGTAGAAAATCTGTCATTCACGTTACGTGTGGTTGTAACACGTGAACTTGAAAAGTTGCAGACAATGTTCCTGACCCAACTATGTAATCCAAAATAAATACACAGACCAATGACGACCAATAAAAAAAAGGCCGAATGACAGGTAGGACATAAATTGTAGGACACAGATACTACAGCAATCAACAGTGTGCAACCTTTTGTGAAGGTCGTGAGTGATCGAAAATGAAAATATCTTCGCAGGTATGTTGTCAAGAATGTCTTCTAGAGTATCCGTGAGATCCTGGATGTTAGCTGTCTCTAACGATGAGACAGATGTTCTGCATATTGCGACAATGGACAAGATAGACAGTGAGTGTGAGACAGCCAGCAGCGTAACACCTCTGTGACAACGAGCGCCACATAATAGGCTTATTACACACGAACTAAATTTAACATTAAAAACAGAAACTAACAAGAAGAATTAAATTGTAACAATAATGTAGAACTTTAATGAAGAAAAACAATTACGCTGGCAACTTACGGAATTAGATATGAGCATGGCATCGTGCTCTTAATTCATTGCATGTTCAAAATGGTTCAAACGGCTCTGAGCACTATAGGACTTAACATCTATGGTCATCAGTCCCCTAGAACTTAGAACTACTTAAACCTAACTCACCTAAGGACATCACACAACACCTCATTGCATGTATGTTGTACACAAACAAGTTATTGAGGTTTATTATGGCTGTGAACTTTATTTTGATATCTGAAGAGGGAAACTTTTACGTATCGGAAAAGTTGCTGTTAATACGTGTTTCAGACGAATTAGCTTCAGAAACACTATTCCGGACATGTTTTAGCACCACTAGATAAGAAATGGTAACAAGAATTTGACATTAAATACACGGCAGTGAGATTCACCTTGATTGTGAAATGCCAGCACTCCCCAGTTTTGGTGTCGTCCGCCTCTGTAACTCAATGGACTTCAGTCTTCGCGCACCTGGGCAGCAGGTTGTTCTACTTCCGTCTCTTACCGTTAGCGCCGCGTGTATTACTTGTTTACGTTCCGTGACGTGTTAGTTCTCGTGCGCCTCGTATCGCCGTTTGCAATCTAGTCTCTAGTGTTGGCGCAGCCTTTCCTGATGCGGCGTTTTCTCCCGCCGTGATGACCTTCATGGTTCCCACTTGTATTCCACGTAGAGTTTTCGTCAGCTTCAGTTTCGATAAATCCACGAGGCATGTGCAGTCCGGCTGTTTAGAGACAGACGACTGGTTGGTGGCCAAGATCAAAATTAAAGCAGATCAAATGCATTCTGAGTATTTTGATTCGGAATTATAGGCATTTTGTGTGTAACTTCTTGACCCACTTCAAAAAATGGCTCTGAGCACTATGGGACTTGACATCTGAGGTCATAGTCCCCTAGAACATACTAGAACATAGAACTACTTAAACCTAACTAACCTAAGGACATCACACACATCCATGCCCGAGGCAGGATTCGAACCTGCGACTGTAGCGGCAGCGCGGTTCCAGACTGAAGCCCCTAGAACCGCTCGGCCACAACGGCCGGCGACCCACTTCAAGTTAACAGGATATTATCACCTCATGGTACCCGGCAGATATTCTAAACTCGTCATGGCGGTTCCACTATTTGGCGAATGCAGTTGTGTTCTACTCATATGTTGGGCTTTTTAAACTTCCGCCCTAGATAGATAACACTTTTTGAGATCCACCCTGCTCGCTTATTGGGATGTACAGCACATTCTAAAGGGGCGCTAGTCAGATCAGCACCGATTACAGGTCTATAGTGGTGTTCAGTCGGTAGAAGCGCTGATTAAAAAAAAATGTTCCCTCTTACTTGCACGTATGTGTTTAACGGTTTCATACTGTTCTTACCTACCAGAAAGGAACCTACTTTTTTGTAATCACACAGGCCGCCTCCGTACCAACTCTCCGCGTCGTTTGGTTGTATTCAAACCCGCTTACGAAAAAAAAAAAAATTTGGAAATCTCCTCCCACAGGTTTATGAAGCTGAGCCAGCACCGGTTATTGGGGATCAAAGAGGATCTTTGAGAGATGTTATTCGTGATTTCTCCCCACTGCCCACGCGTAAACACATTAACGCCGTCAATCCAGAGGTATCAGCTACGGTTTTTCGAAACAAGCGTCATAGTGCACTAGACGATCATGCAGTTAAGGAGCCTTTTCCTTTGGCTCGCTCTTCGGACACCACTCCATCGAAGTACCCTCTTCTCTGTGCTGAGTTTGTGGACGAGAAGCCCATGAGTGCCTCTGCACCAGATCAGGTCGTTACGGATATGTCTACTGACGATTCTCCCATCATCCAGGCTGCCTCGTCGCCGCCGCCTGTTAAAGAGTCTGTTTCAGGACCCCACCTGTCTCCCTTGACTCTATCGGGTACCTCTGCAGTGGACTCAGCTTTCCAAAGTACTTCTTCACCTTCCGGAGCGGCCTGAACGTCAGAGCTTCTTGATGAGCATAACTTGATAGGCAGGGCAGGAAGACCCTGTCGTTAGTATGCAAATGTCCATGTCTGTTGGCGAGAGGCGTGTGGAGGTCTTTCCCTCTTAGTGTGACACGAATTTTTTGCTTGATCCACCTACACAACCTCATGAGGTAGCGACAATTCTCAGTAGCCGGCCGGAGTGACCGAGCGGTTCTGGGCGCTACAGTCTGGAACCGCGCGAACGCTACGGTCGCAGGTTCGAATCCTGCCTCGGGCTTGGATGTGTGTGATGTCCTTAGGTTAGTTAGGTTTAAGTAGTTCTAAGTTCTAGGGGACTGATGACCTCAGTAGTTAAGTCCCATAGTGCTCAGAGCCATTTGAACCAATTCTCAGGAGCCGCAGTAAACAACGTATGCAGCCTGAGAGAGACGCATCACGGAAGAAGAAAAAACAGAAGATGGGGGAGATGTTCACAAATCTTCTCCCTCCGTTTAGTACACTGATTATGCCATGGACACTGGGAGATAGCTCCGTTCGATTACACTGTTATAACTTTGTACTTTTTGGTACAGTTCAACTGTCTATCCAAGCATATACCTTCCTCACTTTGAACATCAACAGGATTGCTCTGAACTCCTGCTCGCCGCTTTGCGGCGGTTTATATATGACTCTGGTTCAGATGTAATTTTTTTACGGGAAGTATTATTCGACCAGTTTTCAATTCCTGGTTTGTCGACCGTTTTTAATGTGGGTTCCGAACTTTCTACGGACACTGCCTTGTTTTATAGGGAAGGAATTCCCTTACGACATTTCTAAATTCTCGACGATGGTAGGGGTATAGCATTCGCCTTTTGCGGTTTCACTTTACTTCCGCTTCTGGGTCTGGAACGTTCGCGTTCCTACAAAGAGGAAATCGTTTACCTACTTCGTAAATCCTTTTCAAAGATTCTTTTGGGTGTTGACTGTAATTTTGTTCTCCGACCATTGGATCAGTCTCCTAACTTTAGATTTAGTAAAGAATTCGACAAAATGGTACGCCCGTGGCACGAACGTCACGCATGGATTTATCGGTATCCTACACTTGTCCGATGTACCTATTTCACTACCACCTCTACCACTCGATTTATTTTAAATTTCTGATACCTTGTGCGGGCAGCTTTCGGACGTTGTCCTGTTAACCGCCGGTTTTACTGATCACTGCGCCGTAACCGTCATATTTAATTACGTGCAGCAGCCGGTAAAATTGTATCGTCGTCCCTGGATGCTCAGTATAATCTATCTACAAGACCATTCCCTTGGTGTTGTCATTCAGGATGCTCCTTGCTCGCGTGCTATACAAATGCACCAGGCTATTGCGGAATGGTGGACATTGCATACCAAGCCAGAAATCGTGAATATCTCATGCGTTTTGGTGCCCTAATGGCGGCGGACGCCCGGAGGTTACAAGAATTATACTACTCCTTATTACGTCAACTTTGTCCACAGCTCGTGGTCTTGCGGTAGCGTTCTCGTTTCCCGCGCACTGGGTCCCGAGTTCGATTCACTGCAGGGTCAGGGATTTTCCGTTCGTCGAGATGACTGAGTGTTGTTTCGTCTTCATCATCATCATTCATCCTCTTTACGGCCGGAGGAAGGCAATAGCAAATTAACTCCGCTAGGACCTTGCCTAGTACGGCAGTGCGGATCTCCCGCATCGTCCTCTACGCTCCTCTGAGTATGGGACCTCATCATCATCACCTTATGTCAACTTTACGACAGCGCTACGCAACCTCCTTTGCAGATTAGGGATGTACTGCAAATGAAAGCCAAGCTACTACAGTTAAAACAGTTTCAGATGGAAGGATTTCTGACAAAATCTTAACCACGTCCTATATTACAAGGTGAACTGACTTCACTATATCTCTTATACGATGCTGTCGCACCGGAAGCGCGTTTGCATTGCATCCCTCGCTAACGCTGATAGTCGAGTGTAAATGTCTCGCGGTGACATTTTCAGTTTAATTTTTAACTGCCTCACTGAACCATATGATGCCCTCGTTCCAACAGAAAATTTTCCTGTATACTTTTCACCTTTGCTGGACTGTGTCATCAACCCTGAAGTAAATGACGTTTTTTAGTGACGATACGATTTTTTAATCCGTTCTTAATCACGCACGTCACCGGGACTGGGTAGTATTCCTAAAGAATTCTATGTTCATTTTTGGCTTCTTGTAGATGACAACATAGTAACGTTGATGGTCAATAAAGTGATATGGTGGGTCTCGCTACCGCCTCCTTTTAAAACAGGTAAAATGGTCCTCGGCCGGAAAACCAAGGGTTGACCTGACCTTGACTCGCTTCGTCCGGTCCCTGTAAGTTACTCGATAAAATTTTGCCAGATTTGTTTGTCTGGACGCACAATACTGACTTCTGTTATCGAACTTCGTGATGTCGTTTCGGTGGCTGCGGCAACAGCGGCCTCAAAGAAGGAGTGTATTGACTGCTTCGGGCTTTACTCATGCCAGGTTCTAGCCATTCTTTTCACTGGTATCCATGCCTCAGTGGCTGTGCACCGTCACGTTACTCCGAATTTCGATCCGACGGGGTCTACCGCAATGAAGCCCCTTAACCATGTCACATTTTGCTTTGTTATTAGAACCCTTGCTTCTCCGTTTTACCATGCAGCTACTTGCCTCGACTGTATAAGTTAAACGATTTTTGGTACGCCCTTACGCCTTTCATGTCTTGGTTTTAGCACGAAATGCCGACGACGTTTCGGTGCCCAAGGATAACATGGATTCCTTTTGTCTCCTTGCTGGTGCCCATATTAATGATCTCAAATGCATGTTCCTACCATTCCGGGGCTTTAACCAAGTAGTAATTCATTGGACGACGGTAGTCAATCGCCAGAAGACCTTAGGAACCATTGGAGATCGAATCTCGATCAAAATGACGGCACTTAACTGGCAAGAGGGTACAAGCCGTGTTCATTTAGCTATTCTTGAACACCAACGCCATTCCCCTAGAGTCCTTCACCGTGTGCTGTTCTTACCCACCTACATTTTCAGGAAATTGTGTTACACTGCGATGGTGGCCTGTAGACTCAAACAATTATCCTAGTGGCTGGTCCCGGCGGAGGTTCGAGTCCTCCCTCGGGCATGGGAGTGTGTGTTTCTCCTTAGGATAATTTAGGTTCAGTAGTGTGTAAGCTTAGGGACTGATGACTTTAACATTTAAGTCCAATAAGATTTCACACAAATTTTTTTAATCATCCTAGTGGCGTGGACACACCTGTCGAGTTCAGTATAAAGTAGAGGCTAGACCCCGCAAGCTTGGAGGATTAGGTCTTCCCGATATAAGGTGAAGGCGTCCGTCTTACGCTGTTTCACTTTATATTTATTTTATAAGTGACGTGTAAGTACTGCTTCTTTTTGTACTGTTAGTCAGTTATCAAACTGTATTTCTATGCTTCTACATAAGCAAAATGTGAACATGTCTGCTGTTGTCACATAAAACTTTGCCTGTAAGTTCAAGTACTAAATACTGTTCTTTTTAACATTGAGATGTATATATTTTAAATGTTAAGTAGCCTACTTACATTTACGGCTACCAGATGGCACTCTTGGTGACATGCTCACCTGCTCGCACTTGTTAACGCTGGCGCCTCAGTCCATTGCTACCTGTGGCGTTACGGATATGAGCAGCACATAGTGGCTCACCTTCATGCATTCTTTTTCAAAAAAAAATTTAGACTAAAGATCTTTTGGCCTGTTATTTATTTTTTACGTGACATGTAAGTACTGTCTCTGTCTTGTATTGTTAGTCAGTACATTTCCTTTCCCATAAATTTGTAATTATGTTATAGGCCACTTTAAACATTTAAACTCTGATGAAGGCACTCTTAGAAGTGTTGAAACCTGGTAGATAAAACTAAACTGAAGGGGGGCTCATTTGTTTCAACTTTAATTTATAAACGGTCACTCAAGCACCCATGTTTAAAAAATATACATTTGGCTCCATTGGAATCCAAAACGTGCCTCCCAATCTCCAGTGGGTATCGATTTAATAATAGAGGAATACATGTTGTCTTCGTTTAAATGGTTCAAATGGCTCTAAGCACTATGGGACTTAACAGCTGTGGTCATCAGTCCCATAGAACTTAGAACTACTTAAACCTAACTAACCTAAGGACATCACACACATCCATGCCCGAGGCAGGATTCGAACCTGCGACCGTAGCAGTCGCACGGTTCCGGACTGCGCGCCTAGAACCGCGTCTTCGTTTAAATGAACAACGTTGTTTGTCTTGTGTTAGTAAAATATGTAGATTTATTGACAAGAAAAGAAATATGTCTGTACCCTTGAATACAGGTCAAAAGCAGGTTAACACATCAATCCGAGCAGATGAAGAAATATTGCGTGTCTTGCACACATGGTGCTAAAATGCAGATTTTATTCGCATTCGCCATGTTGATTATTAAGAATAAATACATTGATATGGTGGCTGACAGTATACAAAATGTAAAAAAAAAAAAAAAAAAAAAAAAAAAAAAACCAGTTAAATTTGCATCTTTTCTTTGTTCTTTGTACTTCTATGATGGTACTTTGTAAGCGAAAATATAGTAGATTGCTTTCGTCGTGACGAAATATTCATATAAAGTACACCAAAGTTTAAAATTTATATGCAGAATAATGCAAAAAGTTTTAGCTTCGTTTCGTCTGCTTACATTTTTCATAATTTATGTCGTAAGTTTTTATACTTCCCGTACAGTGTGAAAAGAAAAGGAAAATCTACATATTTTGGATTTAACACAGTGATTGAATTAAGTTATGTACACTCTCGTCTACTGGTTACGTTACCCTATGTTAGTACAATATAACCCATGATACCAGTACAAGTAAATGAAATAAATTTAACAAGTGGAAAAGACGATACGCGCCTGTCTTTCGAAGCGTTCTCGGAATCTCATCCTGTAAGAAAGAAACGAAACAATCATGATCCTTTCAGCATTTACAACATCTGTTAGTAAAAACCTTTCTGAAATTTAGTGCAGCAACGCAGAAATGCTAGGTGCCAATGATCCATACCACATAGGAAAGAAACCTGGAACTGCTTCATTTATCAAAGGTATATCCAAGATTGTACTATTTCGAATGTATTTCTAATTTTACGAGTCAGATTGACTGTTAATTATTACGATAAATGCTTTTGTATTTCGAAGACCCCCTGTTATGCTTTTATTTGGAGCTTCTTCAAGCAGAGCAGCTCACCTTTCCCTGCACAGTACTCGCGCTCGAAACAAATTTGCAGCTTCTCGATGAATTGTAATAAACTCTCAAGCACTGGAATACATTCTTAAGCCATGAGCCGTAGGACTGAAGTTCCATTCGTGTCAACGGCACTGCCGCTCTGCCTATAGCGTGTTTCCCACGGCCCTCCAGGGCTTTCCGCATAATGAAGCAGAACAGCTCCCCAGCGCCAGTCGTGCGGGTTAATATAGCGTAATGTCAACAACATACCCATTCATACCTAATTACGAACGTATTGTGTTTCTGTACCACGTAACCTATTATTAAAGTATTCACGGTTAATCAGTTCATTAGTGGAAGCGTGGAGAATAATGCAGTGGCGCTCAACTCGTTCGCCGGTTCCCGAGGTTGGAGGTTGAATAAAGGTTCTTAAACATGTTCAGCCGACCTTTGCCCTTTATACATTATAATTCGATGGTTTAATTTTGAAGGGAATTTTTTCTCATTCCAGGCACGTAGTAAGGGCAGCTTAGGACTAGGTAATGGTAAGCCACAGACTTAACAATTCTGAGATTTGTACACTGTACAAGACGTGGTCTTGCTGAGGAAACAGCGCAAGTTGTGCGGGTGAAGAAAAATTGCTTTGTGGATCCGAAACAGAAGCTGATTGTTTTGAGAGTAATTCCTCGACTTATGATAATGTGAAGCCGGCCGTTGTGGCCGAGTGGTTCTAGGCGCTTCAGTCTGGAACCGCACGACCGCTACGGTCGCAGGTTCGAATCCTGCCTCTGGCATGGATGTATGTGACGTCCTTAGGTTAGTTAGGTTTAAGTACTTCAAAGTTCTAAGGGACTGGTGACCTCAGATGTTAAGTCCCATAGTGCTCAGAGCCATTTGATAATGTGAAGATGTGTATTATCAGCAAAATCCATGTGATACTACATCTCCAACAGAGATATACACAAACGAAAATAAATTGTATGGCATGCAACGTTACAGTGATTAAGCAGCATATCACGACTTTGTGGTACATGTAGTACTCTTGAATAATACTGGTATTTAATGGAACCTTGAACTATGAAAAAATTTCTGAGATTATATGAACGTAGTATTATATGAATATGTCCGAAAGAACAGATACCATCTTCATACATAGTTAAGGCTAACCGGCCATTGACCTCCTGCGCTGGATGCACACGCTTGCCCGAACTCTTACGGGAGCCGGTAAGACTGTCTGCCGCGAGTATTGAGTGTAATAGGCAGTGTGTGGACGTTAAGTTTGGAATGTGGGTCTACAGGGAGCCTGCAAAGGATAAATCTCCGCAGTAACACTATTCTCTGTTTCCTCGGGGGCTCAGATGGATAGAGCGCATGCCATGTAAGCAGGAGATCCCGGGTTCTAGTGCCGGTTGGGGCACACATTTTCATCTATCCCCGTTGATTTATATCAACGCCTGTCGACAGCTTAGGGTCTTGATTTAATTATCATTTCATTTCTAAGATTAATATCTGAATCCGTTAACCATATACGACTGTTGTTTATCAATGGATATTACTGGGTGCCTAACTCTAAGAGTTATGGTGGCTTTCCATTAGTTAGCTGTTAAATTTCTGTATTGCTCACTGAAGTTTCATCAGTTTATACTATCAGTCATTTCAGCACTTTTTTCTTATTTAACTAGAAAGACTTGACCAATAACACAACAAAAACAAATACAGCGACGATTGGCCATCCCATCAATTTCCCAGGAACTACAGTGTTTCTGACCTCGTTTTCTGATTCAAATTTTCTGAAGCACGCTCTTGACGAAATCTTCCTTAAAATTAATGCCGTCCTACAAAGACAACATGGACTGAGACCTTAAAACCAAAATTCTTAAGCCTATTCCTGTATAACATAAGAAACTGTGTAGTATCATATGCCTGCTTCCCTTATATACCGGCGGTGCATCACGCATATTGTTTATCGCTGACTGAATACTAAGCCACAGAGCCGGTTGATGGACCTGAATTATTTGAAGGCAGTATTTTACATTACGCAGAAAGCTGCGAGGATTGTGATCAGTGAAACAAAATGTTGTCATTCAAACTTCAGTGATAACAAGCCTCAAACTTATATGTATTCTTTGTAGTTAATATTGTTTTACATTACATGCAGTAGTTATTTTAATATATGCAGTACCTTATAAAAGAATATACGTTTCTCTTCAAATGGTTCAAATGTCTCTGAGCACTATCTGACTTAACATCTGATGTCATAAGTCCTCTAAACTTAGAACTACTTAAAACTAAATAACCTAAGGACATCACACACATCCAAGCCCGAGGCAGGATTCGAACCTTCGACCGTACCAGCAGCGCGGTTCCTGTCTGAATTGCCTGGAACCGCTCAGCCACAACGGCCGGCTGAACGTTTCTGAAACTTCATATGTCTCTCCTGTAAAATTTACTTACTGTGGCTTACCATTATCTAGCCCCAAGCGCCTTATATGTATAGTCTTACAAACTTACAACAACAGATTTCAGTGGGTTGTAGATGGCTTCATGAGGAACTAACCGAGGACAGGAAAGAGCGTACAAAAATGGTTCAAATGGCTCTGAGCACTATGCGACTTAACTACAGAGGTCATAAATCGCCTAGAACTTAGAACTAATTAAACCTAACTAACCTAAGGACATCACACACATCCATGCCCGAGGCAGGATTCGAACCTGCGACCGAAGCGGTCGCTCGGCTCCAGACTGTAGCGCCGAGAACCGCACGGCCACTCCGGCCGGCAAGAGCGTACAGAAACGTCATCCAACGACGCTACACTACGTCGAAAATATAAGCGCTGGCGGCTGCCGCTAGTCCATCCCTTAGGCAGTAAACCTGACTTTGTACGCTGGTGGACCGTAGGCGCGGCTCCTTTCAGTGCTGTTTGTTATTCACTGAGAGCGATGGTTGTCGCCTTGGTGGATGATGGTTTCGGACATGGATTTTTAATCGGCAGTTTTTATTCCTTTATACCCAAAAACATTGGAGACTTTAGAAGGTTACTTGACAAAAGTTAACTGCAGATGGAAGCGCTTGTCCGACCATCATACAACGAGACAAAATAGGTCTCATTCATAAGTGACTGTCTACACAGAGGGCTAGCTCCATCTCCTCCACTGAGACAGCAGCAATCAGACGCGGTCGTTTTGTTAACAAACTTACGCCTACGGTCAGCCAGTGCGCCAAATTTGCTGCCGAAAGAGTGCGTAGTGGCAGGCGTCGGCGACATTAACTTCGGCCTTCCGCAGCGTCGTTGCATGATGTTTCCGGACACGATTTTCTACCCTCAATTCGTTCCAGTAGGCATCTTATACTACCCCTCGAAGTTTGGCGGTATCTTTTTGTAACACCTATTTACAGTACAGGGTAAACATTTATCAAACCGACAAATTGCAGGGACGGAGTCTTGAATGGAAATTGAGGAAGAAAGATCCTATGAAAATGTGTCCGGTATGGGACGGCGTGCGTGCAACGACAACAAACCCTCCCGGAACACAGTTCAGATCGGCATCTCATCCACGTCACAGCCGATATTTAGAGTGGCTTCCTTGGATTTGCAGGTGATAGGGCTAGTAGCGATTGTCAGGAAGGATACACATAATCGTACCGTCTAGCCCTGTACCCGACTTGAATAACAGACCATTCTGCTGCTTACAACACGCTGCGTAAATCACACAGAGGACAACACACAAGGAACGCACAGCACTTGATCAGAGGCACTGGCCGATCGCTGTGGATGAGCGGTTCTAGGCGTTTCAGTCCGGAACCACGCGGCTGCTATGGTCGCAGATTAGAATCCTGCCTCGGGCATGGATGTGTGTGATGTTCTTAGGTTAGTTAGGTTTCAGTAGTTCTTAAGAATAGGGGACTGATGACCTCATATGTTATGTCCCATAGTGCTTAGAGACATTTGAACCATTTTCAGAGGGTCCGTCATTCTTCAGCGCCATCTTCCATTGCAACGATGGATTTCCGGACACACTGTGCATACGCCGCATTTTGAGGACCAGGTTCTACAGGATATTAAGACGAACCCGAGTACAAGCTGCAAGCAAGCGGTGTGCCAACGTGGTGTTAGCGATAGCACGATTATGTGTATTCTGCACGACAACCGCTACTACCCGTATCACCTGCAATGAGTGCAAGGATTGTCATCAGTGGATTTCTTTCAAGGGGAAGGATTTTGTCGATGTTTTTGCACCAGACTATCGCAATTATGGGATTCCTAGCATCGAATGCTGGACATTTGCCACGCCGGACATTTGCCACACTTGCCCCTTCGCCAGGTAGCTTGAGGTCCCTCAGTTAAGGGACGCCCTTCTTCGTACTACTTCTGTCCGCTTTCAAACCGCCGTCTCCACATCTTACTCGATACAACCAGTACGTAAGGGGCCTTCTTCTTCGACATCTTGGCGAAATACAGACCTCCTTTTCCGAAATCGAAATATTTATAACTTTTGGGAAACGAAAGCAGTACCGACGATTATGTCAGTATGTAACGAGTTCTGCCAAGTATAAATATAGATCCCTCTGTCTGTAAGGTAGCTTCCTTTCACGCTTACTAATTGCGATAGAAACAGTCCATCGCCATGGGAGTAGCAAGAAAGGAACGATGCAACAAGAATGCGAATGTACGCTAATCATTTCTTTTTGATCACTGCATTTGTGCCTACTTTAATTACTACAAGTGCATACCCAAATACAATAAGGAAAGAATAAGTGGGTATGTGAATGTCTGAAAAAAAGAACGACATACTGCATATTAATTTACTCTCTAAAAACATTAGTTAATAAAGTGTAGCGAGACAATATTCAAAACATATCTAAATAGTTCACTATATAGAGATGAGAACATCTATGATTGACCTGTGATTTAAAGTCGACGTACAGTTTTAAAATGTTAGAAATAAGGAAATGAAGTAATACAGAATGCTACGCTTGTAAACGTATGTTGTTGTTCTACATTGTTTAGCTCTGGTATGTACAGGGTCACAGAGAAAGCATCCTAGGTTTTGGAGGGAAAAGCCGTAATTGTAATGGTCTGCACTACACCAGAAACAAGAAGGACAACTTAAGGAAAAATAATGTAATGTGTGTTCAAGCTCACAATCGACATTGAAGCAGATAGTTCCTGTGAATTAGTATGGGCAGAGGTTATATTCGACAACCAGAATAACTTAATAACTGACTCATTTTACCTACCCCCTTTCTCAGATGAAACAGTTGCTGAACAGTTCAAAGAAAACTTGAGTCTCATCACAAATAGTTACCCTACTCATAGAATAATATTTGGCAGTGGCTTCAATCTACCTTTCGTGTGTTGACAAAAATACATTTTCATACCCTATTGTAAATAGAAAACAACTTCCGTAATTGTTCTAAATGCCTTTTTAAAAATTGTTTTTGATAATTAGTTGACGAGGCCATTCAAATTGTAAACGGTTACGAAAACACACTTGACCTCTTAGCCACAAATAATCCTGAGCATCACGATGGGTACAGGAATTAGTGAACACACAGTCGTAGCGAGGCTTAATTCCGTAACAAAGAAATTCACCAAAAGTAAACACGAAATATATATATATATATATTTAAAAGCAACTAAAAATTCGGTTGACGTCTTTCTAAGAGACAGTCTCCAATCCTTCCAAACTATGCAAGTGAAGACCATATGTGGCTTAAGTTCAAAGAAATAGTATCAACAGCACTCAAGATATTCATACCAAAGAAATTAATAATAGACGGAACTGATCCCCCATCGTACACAAAACGCGACAGGAGCACCGCAAAAGGCACGTAAAATTTAGACGAACGCAAAATCTCCAAGATTGATGAAGTTTTACTGAGGCTCAAAGTTTCGTGCGGATTTCAATGCGAGATTCATTTAATAATTTCCACAACAAAACTCGCTCTAGAAATGTGGCGGAAAATCCAAAGAGATTCTGGTCCTATGTTGAGTAAACCAGCGGAAAGGCTCAGTAAGTACCTTTACTGCGCGACAGCGACGGTAATGTTACTGATGACAGTGCCACTAAAGTGAAGTTACTAAATACATTTTCCGAAATTCCTTCACCAAAGAACCTGAAGTAAATGTTGCAGAATTCGAAATTAGAACAGCTGCAAACATAATTTAGAAGTAGATATCCCTGGTGTTGCAAAGCAACTCAAATTACACTATCAAAGAATTAATGTTGCATAAGTGCCTGGACTGTCAGTGACAGAGGAAATGATCAAATATCTTTTCAAAACCTCTCTAATGTATAAGAAAAGTAGGTCTAATACATTTGTTTCTGATGTTCATTTGTAACAATTAATTTTCAGTAGTAATCTGCTTGCCTAGTTTCAGTTGCTTTTACTGGCCTGTTTAAAGATAATCAACAATTTAGTAGGAAATTATAATTTTCAAAGAACTATATCTAAATGTACTTAGGTAGATTTACATCTACTATAAATGTTTGCAGCTTAATTTAATAAAAAAATATTTGAGGTGCCAAAATTGTCAACCTTAGGATCAGATGAGTTTTGGGATGTCAGTTTTAGGTGCAATTCAAAGGTTCAGTTCCCATTTTCTTTTACAAAACCGTATACATTTTGTTTAACAAACCATCATATTTTAGGTGATAGTTGCGGCTCTGAAGCTTCAGCAAATAATTTTAGAACTCACAATTATTTAATAGTATGGCCATAATATTCGAAGGTAGAAAATAGTTATCTTAAACGTGACAACACTAGGGATACTTTTGTGATGCTTGAAACACTCTTTAATTTTTACATTAAAGGCTGATTCCCATTATACTTAGCACAGGCTTTGGGCCGTCAAAATGTCAAATGACCATTTACCATTGTGGCGTGTGTAAAATCAGCCTAAACACGCTGAATTAATGTACTCTCTATTTACAATGACAACTTAATATTAGCGCCGATAATGCTGCTTCAGTGTTTTAATAATTATAACTCAGTAATCTGCGAGGACTCAGTGGTCTTCATAGTTTTTTAATACATTATTTTTAACGTATTATAGTCCAGTTTCTGAATATGGGCAATGGCTTTCAAGCAAGGACTAATGTTGCCAGTCTCTTCATAATTCTTTACGATTCTCTCTATCCTGTCGTCCAGCTTCAAGTACTTCTTCTTCCTCTTCTTACCTTCAAGATTCATTTCCAATTTCATGTACATGCAGTTTGTGAGCTCTGCTTCCTTTTTCAAGCACTCCACCAAATAGTTGATTCCAGGGTGAGGGTTTCCAATAATAGTATTTATTTTGTTGTGCCACCCTTCAACAGCATTCGTCGTTCGTGGCCTTTTCTCCCGAAACAGTCCCACACTTCTATCGCGATATCCTCATTCTCTATCCAGTTATCCACAAAGTACTCAAAAAATTGAGAGAACCATCCGTTATCAGGAGCTTCAGAATGAATTTCAATCCATCCATTGCTTACGTCCTCCGGTTTTACAAATTCCAGCGCTGCACACATGCTGACGTGAAGTCTTAAATCCTCGTTCTGGCGGTACTCCTCAGTTAGACGGAGAACTCGAATTCTTCTCCATAAACTCTACTTCATATGGAAATAGAATCCATTTATTTCAATTGTGGGAAAAAATTGACGAATGGCCGATATCGTAGCTGCCTCAAAGTCGACGTTTACTTGTTTAGGACACCAATCAGGGACTACCTGTTTTATCAGAAGAAGCAGACGAACAGATGTGTCTTTCTTCTTATTAGGGAGCTGTGCAAATACAGTAGGAAGAATGTTTGTTTCTTTAATCGGGCCTCCTAAGTATACTTGAATGGTGTAGATGTGTGCAAACTGCTTGCTGCATCTCTTAAATGTTCCATCCATAAAAAATGGGAACATGTTTTTAAACTTTCTTTTCCTTTGCTTCCACTAAAAATCATTATTTTCTCCTCTAATCTATCTTCTTCCAGAAGAAAACTACTGCCATCTCCTGTTATTAATAGATCTTCGTGAAGATCAATTTCATAAGAGTTCTTGGGCTCTTGTTGATTCCCCGGCGCTTGACTCCATCGACGACGCATGATTCTCTTCATAGATTCTGAATTAAGCATCGCTGTAACAAAGTCATAAACTTTATTACGTAGATTTTCCATTTCAACCTCGTTTATCTCCGATGACTGTGTAGTTGCTTCTCGAGACCTTCTCTTCGCCCGTTCCACTTGCTTTCTCACTCTCAGAGCTGCATCGTCAGGTGGTCCACAGAGATGTTCTAATATGTTCAACACTTCTCCGTTCCTCGAAAGCAGCTTTCCCTTGCAATGATCCGCTTTTAGGCGTAAGCACATCCACGTAACAACACCTTCTTTAGATTCCCTCTGTTTAAGATATGCGTAACCTTTGTAACGAGCAGGTGGCCTGCCCTTGTTCGTTGTAATAACTTCCATACTGAGGGTCACGTTAGGAACTTCGAAAGCAAACTGGGCGGGCGGGTGAGGAGGAGGAGGAGGGGGGGGGGGGGGGACACAAGGGATCGAACCCTTCGGAGCAGGTAAAACCGTGGCAAATGTCCGGCGTGGCAAATGTCCGCATACCTAGCATCAGTGCTCTTTACCTACGAAGCATCGTTTACCTAAATTGGCATCCTCAAGCAGCATAATCGTAATCTGTGGACCACTCGTTCTCTCCTAGAGTGTTTAAAACGGATTCTGTGTGATTACAGAAAACCAGATCACCTCTATTGAAGAAATATTCAGAAAATAGGGCATGGCAGTCACGATAAAGACTCATTTTCGTGACATGGGAATAAAACGCACTTCTTTTTATCGGGGATGAGTCTCAGCCTGTTACTTCAAAAAGTTTAAATCACGAATAAATTCACTTGAGAAAAAAATTTATTGGATTTACAGGGGGCATAATATACGTGTAGGCATGCATATCTCTTTCTCCGTCTTCTAAGCGTTCATTTCTGCATTCATCTTCACTCATTGCCACAGTCTCAGGACGCACTGGTACCCATAATCCGTCACTGTGACATATACATCTTAAAGTAGATGTTAATTTAGGATATTCCACAGTTTTGTTTGTTTTAAAGGTGCTTCCAGCTATTTGTCGCACACAGAAAACCAGTACCCGCTATTTGCCTCATAGAGAAAAACAGTTCGTTGTGTGATCTCCAGGTTCCTTCCGCTTCATAAGAACACCATAGGACACGTGAAGCTACAAGAGGATTAAGTTTTCATGTTTACGATCTCAAACTTAACTCACCACAGATACAACAAAACATACGTTATTCACACTTGTACAAGATATTTCTGATCCTGAATTCACACAAAACACAAATCTTGGCGAACCTACAGCAACTCACTTCACAAGGTCAGAGCTCTCTCACTACTGAGACTGATGCAACAAACACAAAGTGATTCAATCGAACGTGACCGTAACTCATCAGCCTCCTTTGTATCCTGGCGGAGAATGCCGGAACTGAAGATCGTGTATGGAAGTCCTTGCATATATTTCGCATGTTACCAGAATTAAAACCACAAAAATAAATAAAAGCAAATTAATTAAGTAGCGACAGAGTAATCAATAAGCAACATTTTCAAGTTATTTTAGAAACCGAGGGTACCGTAACACGAAAACTGCGCTCGGTGAGCAGAAAAGGATTTCATTCTCGAATGCAGTAACCACAACTTAGCTAAGACACCATTCATATTCTTTGTGACAAAAATTCAGTTGGCCAGTGTAATTTTAGTAACTGAGCATCACAGACGTTAATAAAGTAAGTAATGGAAGTGGTGCACCACAGCCATAGTTTCAAAGTATTAATTATTCGTACGACTAGTTTCAATGCTATGTTTGCATTATCTTTAGGTTCTGCTATTAAGCAAGTATGTGCATCCTGTCATTGGCTCATTTGTCATAGGACCCATAAAATACCTAGGTGCTGCGGATCTCTATTCATCAGATGTTTATATACCTAACGTGTAGTCACCACTGTGATATCATGGACATAATGTGATATAGCAGATGCTAGTACACAACGAGAAAAATACCTGTGCTAAAATGGAACGAAATACCGACACAATACAGCAGGAAATTTCAGAAGAGTGAAAGTTATAGTCGGAGTGCGGTGGAAGCTTACATCGTGAAATACGGATACTGACACTCAATGCACAGAGTCGTTGCTAAGACGAAACGCACGAAACAAAAAGGCGTTTAACGATTTCTATCAGTCAGTTTTCTTTTGTAGTGTGACGACTGTACATGGGGAGTAATGTTCGCAACAGTAATATTGCGATAATACTCTATGGGAGACGCGTGCTCTCCATGGTTGACTCTTCAATTGAATGTTCGTGGTCGTGTATTAACGCAGATGTGTCCACTTCTGTGTTTTGTAGGATGAACACCAGAAATTCAAATGAAATGTAAATTAATTAATTTTTAATCGTATATGTGGCATTCAGTGTGGCAATTTTAATGGAATATTTAAATGGGATGAAGTTTGTAGCTGCAGGAATGAAATATCGATACTCCATAACTGTTTTTTTTTTTTTTTTTACTTTAAGCAACAAGATTTTATATTCGTAGCCCATATCAAGAAACCTCTATCTTCGAAACATTCTGTTTTTTAAATATCTCATGATTTACGAATTTTTTATTATAATTTTTGTATATCATAAAATTATTGGCCATTCTGTTTACGATTACAGGGTCGATTTTTATAGGTATCGAATCAAGACAATTTCGGAAATGTTGCTCTCCCAACTTCTGTTCAAGTATGCAAGCATATTTTCCTACCAGATGGTGGGCAGTAATTTGCGCAAGTTTCTTTTAGTCATCGTCCATCACAATCGGCACTGTTTGAAAGTCATATGCACAGCCTCACAAACAAATGTAGTTTTAGATAAACAGAGGAAGTATAGTGTAACTGTACAGGATCGCCTCAGACAAAATTTATCTCTGTCTTGAAGAAGCAATGTGGCACTCTCTCTCAACCGGCGGAGGATCACAATACTACCTCACAGCAGTATGGCACTATGGTTCTGTCTATATTAGCCGAAATCCATGCACTTACAATAAAACCATTAGACTGACACAAAAATATAATCAGTCTTTTCTGTGCTACAATACTCGCCTAGAAAAACCTATGGTTGTCTATTATGTTATACTGGAATGTTCAAATTTGAAACCGTTCAGTAAATACTTTATATAACATACTCTATTCAGGATTAACTCTACTCATCAAAATTAGGCCAGATACTTGCAAGTAAGCCCGTTGATAAAGATTAAATTTGTGGAAACAGCGAATACGGTATTCAACTCTAAAGAAGTTATAGGAATATTAAGAATGCCTACCGAACAAAATACGTCCTGACTTACCTAGACTTGCAGTCAGATTTGACATTTACTCTCTGTAGTTTCACTTTACCTTTACATATTACATATGAATGTGTGAAGACGTTCAAAAGTGTGAAAGTTATTAGACTGTATAAAAAATTTTAGAAACTGCTACTTACCTTCACTCCCGATCTAAATAAGGCATTAAACAGATTTTCCAAAGCAAAATTTTTATCACATGTTTCAGCTTTACAGCTTTAATGAATTTATTACCTCTGTATTGAACCAGGATCGGTAACACTGCTTAGTGATCTGCATACGTTTTAAGAGTGACGTGCGCTTTGTCAACAATTAAAAGTGTTGATGTCTTTATGTTGTACAGATATCATAATTTTATGGACTATTTTGGACTGAATTAAAGTTTTGAAGGTATTACAGATAAAGTGTAGTTCCTTCTTCAAAATGTGCTATTAGAAGGGTCCTACTGCAAGAAAAATGTATACACAATAAAATACATAAATTACTATAAAAAGTACAATAACCCGTAATCTGTATAACACTAGAATTAAATACTGGACTCGACAAGGAAGATGCGTACGACAGTGTACGAAGAATCAAAGAAATTAACGCAAACTAGCCAAGTCGCTGAAGCCAAAAGAGGGGTTACCAGTCAACATAAAGAAGCCCTTGGGAGATGATAAATTATAATTTTTTTCTTCCAGAAAGAAAAGAAATCGCTCTAGATCCTCTACGACTCCAGACATCAAAGAAACCCGAATTAACTTCTGGAGTGGCTCAAAAGAGAAGCTGTAACACCCATACACCCATATTGGTTAAGACGCAAGGACCATGTGATGGTAAGTGTGACAGTACGGAAACAAAGATATCGGTTCCGAAGCACAACAGCAACGAGATAGAAAACTGTACATAAGCTTCCTAAAATGACAGTCCTCTCTTCTACTCAATTTCATACAGTTTTGATAGATGCTGTTGAAATCGGAGTTAGTGTGAATTGCTCAAATTGTCACTAATCACCAAAGTAGAATCAGAAAAACGTTTTTCCTAAATGCGCCCTTTTCGATTCATAATCAGTGTACTCTAATTTAGGAAGAGACGCTTTCTACCATATTCTGAAGAATGGATAATACCAAAATATTTACTGGAAATTCTGTTACTCAAATAACAGCTAGACAACACTGGAAGTTCGTAGCGACACTAGATTACTGATACTGACACAGTTACACTGTCTAAACTCATCACATACATTTTCTGAATGATATATAAAATTTTATGCACTTCGTATGACAAGCCATCACAAGGTAAATACAGTAAAAGCCCTGACACATTAATCAGTTTAATAGTATGACAAACTTTTTGCCAGATTAATTCCCAGGAGAGTAATTTATTTTACTGGCGCTTATTATAAGTTCAGGACCTGACAAATGTTGGGACTCATTTATATAACATACTCGTATATACATCTACATGCAGGTTATTTCATTAACCCAGTGAAACCAGTTTTAAAAAGTGAATGGGAGTCGGATGTTATCCTAAGTAGTAACGAGAAGTGGATAATGATAGAAATTATATACTAAATGTTAACTGGAGCCACATCGATCTGCTATTATTGTTCGAATAGAAAAAACATACACCGAGACTTCCTTCTACATAGTAATCAATATTTATCGCCGTCATGATCGTTATGGAAAGGGACAATCCACCGGTATTGTCCCTCAAGCTCAGAGCCAGGAAGTTTTGTCAGATACAACCTGGCTGGCTGCAAGTTGTTGTTATTTATTTTCCTTTTTTTCATTTCGATCCCGTCTGTCTTTACAGTTCTTACCTAATAGTGCTTGCTCTCGTGCCTGATGTCTTAAACATACCCTGTCAACCTGTCCCATTTTCTTGTCACTGCTCTCCATACGTTTCTTTCCTCGCTGATTCTGAAGAGAACCTCCTCATTCCCTGTCAGTCCACCTAATTTTCAGCATCCTTCGGTAACATCATCTAAAATGCATCGACGTCCTTTTTTTTCGGATATCCCATACTCCATGATTCACTTTCGTAAAATGCTGTGTCACAAACAAAAAATTCAGCTTCGTCTATCATATGCTGTTTTGTTTGCAAGGCAGCAGAATTCTTACAGAAATTGCGGTTTATGTCAGGGTCGCCATATGACATTAAACCTGTAATTTCCTTTCTGCCGCTCCGCATTACTTTCATCTTGCTTCAATTAAAATTCAGTCCATATTCTCTACTCATGAGACTGTTTATTCCATTCAGCAGAACTTGTAATTCTGCTTTACTTTCACTGAGGATAGCAATGTCACCATCGAATGTTATCACTGATGGCGTTTCACCTTGAATTTTAATCGTAGTCATGAATTCTCCGTTTTTTCCGTCGTTGCTTCATCGACGTGCAGATTGATCAGTGGAGGAGAAATACTACAGCTCCCTCTTCATGCGGGTACTTCGTTTCTGGTGTTCCGTTCTTGTTGTTCCCTTTTAGTTCTTGTATGTATTCTATATTACCCGTGTTATTCAGCAGCTTACTAATACTTCTCTGAAAATTTCGAACATATTGTGCCATTTTACATTGTAGAACGCTTTATCTTGGCTGACAAACCCTATGAAGTTGTTTTGTTTTTTCTTCAGTCGTCCTGAAGGTGCCTTATAACACGACCACCACCCGATTCACAAGTGTTACAGCGTGCCTCTCGTCCAGTACCGAGCGCTATGTGTGTCCAGACAACTTCACATAAGGAAAGAGCGTCAGAGCGGGTACTGAGGAGCCCTTTAGGTCTGTTTACAAGGAACTCTGGAAGACCACGCACCTCTAACAGTTACCATTTACAGTTCTGTCCTCCAATGATTTAGACCATATTAACAAATACATTTTACATGTTGGGAGTACAGTATGATTTGATTTCAGGCTCAGTTTTGCAATGTTCTCGTAAAAGCTCATGCACATATAGCAGAGATTTTCGAACATAAAAACATGCACTTGTGGTTCCATGTGCGATGACTCGTTACAGCACGGTGTTGTCAGTGATACTAAAAATCTGTTTGGGAACGACTGGAGCATGGCACAAGAACCTAGTATACAACTTCTAACACACTCTGAAGTAATGTTCAACAAATAAGTGGTTTCGTCTAGACAACCCACTGAAGAAGGTGCGATTTCCGCCATCTGTTCAAACAATCATCGAAACTCTGAAATGTACGAGTATATGTTTCTTTATCAGTCAGTCTTTTTATTCTTACTGTTTGGCATTCTAGGTGAGGCCATTTCCTCCATATCTGAAGAAAGCAGCCGGTATTTCAAAGGAGCTAGGAATTAAAGAGTTCTGTATATTAACTGTGGCTCAGTCTGTGAAGCAAGTGGTGTGGGGTTTCATTTGCTTGTACAGCACTTGTAATGTGTGTATTGTTTAAGTGCCTTTATATGAATCGTCTGAATAATAAAAAAATGATCCGGACATAAAATTATCCATCACGGTTGAAATAGAGGTTTTCAGGCGGTGGTTCTCTTTTGTGTGTACGATACACCACCGTCATAAAGGCATATCAATGACATTAAATCTTGCCATGAGCTATAATCAGGCCCGCATCTCGTGGTCGTGCGGTAGCGTTCTCGCTTCCCACGCCCGGGTTCCCGGATTCGATTCCCGGCGGGGTCAGGGATTTTCTCTGCCTCGTGATGGCTGGATGTTGTGTCCTGTCCTTAGGTTAGTTAGGTTTAATTAGTTCTAAGTTCTAGGCGACTAATGACCTCAGCAGTTGAGTCGCATAGTGCTCAGAGCCATTAGAGCTGTAATCAGTCTAGAGTACGCATTAAGGTATTCACGGGACATAGAGATGCCAATGCAAATTTTCAATAAAACCACACTTACAGGGCTGGTATAACTCATCAAGAAACTTACAGACATATGGACTTCTTATAAATAAATGTTTCCCTGAGACATTTAACTATCTTTTTATTACGTATGATAATTATCGAAGCAGACGAAATGAATTAAAATTTGTGCTATAGCCGGGACTCGAAAAAATGGCTCTGAACACTATGGGACTTAACATCTCAGGTCATCAGTCCCCTAGAACCTAGAACTACTTAAACCTAACTAAGCTAAGAACATCACATACATCCATGCCCGAGGCAGGATTCGAACCAGAGACCGTAGCGGTCGCGCGGTTCCAGACTGAAGCGCCTAGAACCGCTCGGCCACCAGCGGCCGGCCCCGGACTCGAATCCGGGACTTTTTGTTTGCTAGGCAGAAATGCTAGTCATTACACTACAGCAAGACGGTGTTCTACTTTGCTGCACGAAGTGCCCTCCCCAACACAAGTTTCAATTCATTTTTCCATTATACATTGTTACTATTGCCAGGGCTCTCCGATATTGGCAAGCACACGAGCATTGGAGGTAATGGGTCGTCCTTGTACCATTGGTGATCTTATAGATATTATAATTAAATGTTTCCCTGAAACATTTAAGTCTATTTTTATTATCTACGATAATGATCGAATCAGACTAATAGTTCGTGCAGCAATGTTGACCATCGTGCTGTGGTAGTGTAATGGTTAGCATTTCTGCCTAATAAGTGCCGGCACGGTAGATCAGCGTGTTCGGTCAGAGGGTTAGCTGCCCTCTGTAATAAAAAATCTGAGCTAACAGATCAACGACAAACTTGAACGTATAACTTACGAAGTCCACCCCGAGCAGATGCAGCGAACGAAAACGAAGGAAATGAGAGTAATCAAAATAAAAAGTAAGCAAGAAGACCTGTGTTCAAGCCCCAGCTATGGCAAGAAAAACAAGTAAACAAACACTGGTTCAATATCCGGCTGCACCACAAATTTTAATTCATTTCGTCTGCTTTGATCATTATATAGACTTCTGCTGAAGAATGAGAAAATGTCAACCCAGTTCTAATAGCAAGCATTCCAATTAAACTGAATCGATAATAAACCTGTAAGCCACAGAGAGAAAACACCATTGTGTTACATCCTCCTTTATTCAACAGTTAAATGTTACGTAATTTTTCAAAAAAAGACGATGTAATACAAAAGAAGTTTTTCTATTTTTGTTTTGAAAAATATAAACGTTGGTCTGTTATGAAGTCTGTTGAGGACTCTGGAAGGTGTCTCCTATACATGGAGCTGAACCATACATGCGTTAGAGGCATGTAGAAAAATTTCTGTAAATTTTTTGTTTCTGTAGCTCTTTTCCTAGATCTGTGTGCTAGAGTCGAGATTTGTGGGTACTGTATAACACTGCTTTCTTGAGATTGATGGTAAGCATACAAGAGTTTGGTATAGTTGTGTGTGTATCAATATGTTTCCGGTGAACATAGACTCACACCTGATGCTCTGTTTCGATATCTTCAAGTCAAGAAACGGACGTGCTGTCGAATTCGACCAGGACGAGAGATACTTTGCTGAGTACAACAACAAAATAATCACAGCAACAGTATGTCGCCGGCCGAAGTGGCCGTGCGGTTAAAGGCGCTGCAGTCTGGAACCGCAAGACCGCTACGGTCGCAGGTTCGAATCCTGCCTCGGGCATGGATGTTTGTGATGTCCTTACGTTAGTTAGGTTTAACTAGTTCTAAGTTCTAGGGGACTAATGACCTCAGCAGTTGAGTCCCATAGTGCTCAGAGCCATTTTTGCCCGCATCTCGTGGTCGTGCGGTAGCGTTCTCACTTCCCACGCCCGGGTTCCCGGGTTCGATTCCCGGCGGGGTCAGGGATTTTCTCTGCCTCGTGATGGCTGGGTGTTGTGTGCTGTCCTTAGGTTAGTTAGGTTTAATTAGTTGTAAGTTCTAGGGGACTGATGACCACAGATCTTAAGTCCCATAGTGCTCAGAGCCATTTTTTTGAACAGTATGTCGAATTCCGGCCATCCCTGCCCCCCCCCCCCCCCCCTCCACAAGCACATCCCTCAAAAGCAACTCCATCAGTAGAAAAGTGGTTTTAGTAATTTTGTCATAATATATATTAGTTAAGACAATTTATCATTCGTAATACATTTGTCTATGCAGAGTGATTTCCCCTACCTATGGGTCTTAGGCAATCCGCAGTATCTTCAAACAACATGTGCAAACTTTTCGCAATTTCTCCCTCGATTTCCACAAACTGTGAATCCTACAGAGAAAATGAATAGGACCTTGTTGTATAAAATTTATTGTAGTTAAATTTTGTACTGTGGTACGTTTTCGATAGAGGCCGCAGTTTTCAAATTAGTCAAAAAAATCGTACAAAACTCACATTAAAATATACTTTTCTGGAAAAACCTGAGAACTGTGGTTTCCAACGAAATTATATTCTGGTACAAAATAAAACTATATAAACTTTCTACAGAAAGGTCCTGTCCATTTTATTGCAGGTCTAATAGTTTACACTTAACAAGAGGTTCAAGTGGTTCAAATGGCTCTGAGCACTATGGGACTTAATTAACACCTGTGGTCATCAGTCCCCTAGAACTTAGAACTACTTATACCTAACTAATCTAAGGACATCACACACATTCATGCTCGAGGCAGGATTCGAACCTGCGACCATAGCAGTCACGCTGTTCCGGACTGAGCGCCTGGATTAACAAGAGGAATAATATGAAAATTTCGTGTGTGTTTTTTGACGGTTCGTGTGTTGCGGGTTGCATAAAACTTACAGGTATGGCAGTTGAATCACCCTCTATTTATTCTCTCCTGAACATGGGCAGCATGCGATCGAAACGTACACTCTTATGTTGAGTCGAAATAACTATAAGTGTGACTGGTAGTAGTTTAACACAAATAATTATAAACTAGACTAATTAGAAATATTTAAGTGCCCATTTCTCCCCAACAGTAGATTTAAAATACCTACTCCCTAGCTGCTTTTGATTTGACATCTGGAATGTGCATAACAACACGATACGAGTGCCGTAGTGGTAGCTGTAGACAGACGCCGGTGCTGTTGGCAGCTACGACGCGCGCGGCCGCGCCTCGGAGTCGGCGTCGCACTGGCGCGACAAGGCGATCCTGGGTGAGCGCGGCTACTTCCGCACCGTCACCACGCCGGCCACGCTGTCGCTCAGCGAGATCTCGGAGCGCGACGAGGGCGTCTACCGCTGCCGCGTCGACTTCCGACAGTCACCGTCCCGCAACACACGCCTCAACCTCACCGTCGTAGGTGCGTACACAGCACAGCCGGCTAGCTGCCTGCCCGCCTTTGCGCCAAGCAATGCCCTGCTTCTGAAACTCTCGTCGCTGCTGCAAGGTATTCGTAAGATCCCGATCCCGTCAGTCAGATCCGTGCTGATTTAGGCCAACCAATCAACAACTAAAACATGAAATTATTAAAAAAACTGTCTTGATTGCAGCCAATTTTAACTTCTGACGGGTTTCGGCCTTTTAATTACGGGCCATCGTCAGGGTTTGCACCATCTGGATGACGGATATGGCGCCTCACTCGCTATTGAGTCCTCAGTCACTCATGATTCGAGACAGTGACTGCGGACACCACAGCGCGTCAAGCCCCATCGTCGTCATCCAGATGGTGCAAACTCTGACGATGGCCCTTAATTAAAAGGCCAAAACCCGTCAGAAGTTAATTCCGCTGCGATCAAGACTTTTTTAAAAGTACTTTTATGTCAATAAGATCGCTGTTCTGCAGCAGTGCTGTAATAAAACTATAAATACTAAGACACGGGTCGTGCAAAACCCAGCTCACTCATTCCTCACATACATCAAGACAATAGGGTGCATGCAGTATCTCTTGACTTCCGAAAAGCCTTTGACTCACAAGGGGAGGCCACGACATTTGGGACGCGGATTTACTGCAAACTTCGTACACTCGTAGTACTCCATGAGGACAACAAAATGTGTAAGCAATAGCACGTACTTCTCAAGCGTTATTGAGAAAATCGCAAGACAATTTCGTTCTGTGCGTGGCCATTTTAACCATGACGCGGCTGCAGCCGAGTGGCGCCGGCACGGTAGCTCAGCGTGTTCGGCCAGAGCGTCAGCTACCCTTTTTAATAAAAAACTGAGCGAACGGATCAACGAACAAAGTGAACGGGGGTCATCGGACGTCCGCCCAGAACAATTTCAACGAACAATATAGAAATTTTTTTTTTTAAATAGTTGGCGTTCAAGCCGCTGGATCGAGTTCCGTACGTCAGTCTTTCATTTTTATTTTCAACACAGTCATTTTCTTTACTATTTATATTACAATTGGTATAATGGGAAAAATATGTGTAATCAGATAAACTTTCATTAAATTTACAATGTTATTTGGCAGTCTACTAATCTTTATCGTCACAAATAACGTAATATTCGTAACTATCGACTAGTAAACGACCAAACGCATAAAGTGATACTGAAAATGTATGCTTGTCCGTGATTTGAGAAATCTCTTACATCTAGAAGGAGCCCGAAACAACCTGTTACCTCCAAGTTTTGACCGCCACAGACGGCTTTCGAAAGATGTCCCATTAATCGTCACTTTCGACATTACGAGTATAAGTAGCAGGATGGTATTTTTCGTAAAAAACATGGAAAACATAAATTTAAACGGCACCAGCAGCATTCAATAAATGCTATGTTTCCGCATACGCAAGGTCTTCTGACGTTTTCCGTGGAAAAGCAAGCCTGGTTAACATTTTCAAAAACCTCTCTTTCACACGATAGTTTGGAAGCAAACCATGCATAATGCTTTTTTTCCTTAAAGATCGGCGTTGATAATTGGTTATGCAGTATCGAGTGTATTTTAATAGCGTCTTCCGGGAAGCAATTTCTCGTTCTCTTTCGATTAAATACAAACAGCTTCGACGACGCGGACAAGCATACATTTTCAGTATCACTTTATGCGTTTGGTCGTTTACTAGTCGATAGTTATGAACATTATATTATTTGTGATAATAAAAATTAGTAGACTGCCAAATAACATTGTAAATTTAATAAAAGTTCATCCGATTACACGTATTTTTTCCATTATATCAATTGTAATATGAATAGTAAAGAAAATGATTGTGTTGAGAATAAAAATAAAAAAACTGACGAACGGAACTCGATCCAGCGATTTGAACGCTAACCACTTGTTTTTAAATAAAAAAACATTTTGTTCTATATTGTTCGCTGAATTAGTTCAGGGCGGACGTCCGACAACACCCGTTTAGTTTGTTCGTTCATCCGTTCGCTCGAACACGCTGAGCTACCGTGCCGGCACCACTCGGCTACAGCCGCTTCATTGTTAAAATGGCCACGCATATATATATGACGACAGAAATTATCTTGCGATTTTCTCAGTAACGCTTGGGAAGTACGCGCTACTGCTGACACATTTTGTTTTCCTAATGGAGCACTACGAGTGTACGAAGTTTGCAGTAAATCCGCGTTCCAAACGTCGTGGCCTCCCCTTGTCGGTACTTCCACAGGCTAACGTGTACAGTTGTGACACTCACTGCTGAGAAAGTTGTCATCGTCTGACAGCTGGAACGACAACAGGGGCCCAGCAGTGATAAATCAACTCATAAGTTCAATGTTAATTTTTAATTTATTTTTCTGCTTAATTGTCATAACAGTTACTGTACTTTTCTGTTCAAATAATTATTGAATTATCAAGAGACACGTATGATCAAGAAACGTAAAAACAGCCCAGTCTCACAGATTCAGTGACAAAACCTACATCTTATTCATGTGATGTACTTTCGAGCGTGCATATATTTATACCTTTCTCCACAGAAAGCAAGAGAATGTAAGTTGTGTCCAGGTGGAACTACTTCTGCCTGGCCACAACCGTGTGTTCTTTGATTGCTCTGGGAGAAGATTGATCAAATCGGACCACATGAAATATTCGATAAAAATAGAAGCTGGAGTAATGGTTTAATATCTGTGCCACAGCTGGGATCTGAACCCAGCTCTCCTGCCCGCATCTCGTGGTCGTGCGGTAGCGTTCTCGCTTCCCACGCCCAGGTTCCCGGGTTCGATTCCCAGCGGGGTCAGGGATTTTCTCTGCCTCGTGATGGCTGGGTGTTGTGTGCTGTCCTTAGGTTAGTTACGTTTAAGTAGTTCTAAGTTCTAGGGGACTGATGACCATAGATGTTAAGTCACATAGTGCTCAGAGCCATTTGAACCATTTGAACCAGCTCTCCTGACTGCAAGGCAGATGTGCTAACCGCTACAGAAGGTATGGTTTGAAGTTTGTGTAAGGAAAGGCAATAGACTAGGGCAATCTGTGGACGTGGGACAGTCACAGTGCTCCAGCCAGGTGGAGGTTAGCACCTTCGCTTACTAAGCAGCAGCGCGGTTCCGGACTGAACCACCTGGAACCACTAGGGCACAGCGGCCGCCACTGCCTGTCAGTACAGAAAAGTTAACTAATAGAATAGATAGAAGGAATAACACATTCAACGAAGAGCAGCGCGCTTCGGCATAGTTTCATTTAGTAAGTACGAAAGTGTCACGGAGATGCTGAGTCCATGAGTTGCAGACGCTGCAAGAGAAGCGTTTTGAATCTCAGCCTTCTAGAGGAGTCAAATACATTGCTTTCTCCTACGTATATCTCGGGAAAGTACAGTGTAGATAAAATGAGAGAGATTCGTGCCAACTTTAGAGAAAGAGGAAATCGGAACGGTTAAAAATTATACTGGTATTTTTGTCTACACAGTCTAAAATGCCGGTATCGGGTTTAACCGTTCGCTTTCTCTCTAATTCAACCGGTATTTTTGGTATTTGTTTGGTCTCTGTTGTATCAGGATTTTCCTTAATTTTTTATTAATAACCTGACAAAAAACAGTAACTAGCCGTAGCAGCAGTGATAAAATTTTTGGTTTTAAAGTTAACCTTTTTAAAAAGCGAGTAATTTTTATTTGTAAAATTTCCATTCCTTTGAAATACTGCGTTACCGTAGAAAAATGGTAAGGCGATCAATACTATTTTGATAACAATGCCTCCAAAAACGATTAACAAACACGTGGCACAAGAATTTTTACAGAATATCTGAGACAATAAAGAACGTCTTACCATGTGGCGTGAGCCTATTGAATGGTAAGCGCGTACTTGCAATGTGAGACTTGCCTCATCTGGTCGACATGGAAGTTTCACGCAGTGTCGTCGTGGGACATTAGTTGTATTACAAAATGACACCATTCCTTGTCTCGAAGATTTAACGAAGTGCAGCACCAGTGAAGTACAAGGCCAAATTTTTCAAAAAGATTATGATCGGGAGGATCAACAACAAACTTTCAACATCATGTAAGGAGAAAACTTGGAACTTAACATTTCGTTCGTGGGTTACAATAAAAACTGAATGTAATTGATCTCTGGCCTGTGTCTATGCAATACGCCTTTATCTGCTCGTAACCCCCAAAACCAGACAAATTAACACGAACACTAGAGAATGTCAGTTTACACCCTTTAGCACTGAAATGAAATGGTCGAATGGCATTGATGGCCGGGAGTCTCAAACTGGGGAATTTCGGCCATCAAGTGGCAACTCTTTTCAGTGGAAATCACATTGACCGACTGGCGTGTGGGTGATAATGGAATGATGATGACAACACAACACCCAATCCTCGAGAGGTGAAAATCTCCCATCCGGCCGGGAATCGAATGCCGTCCTGCTGCGAGGCAGTCAGACGCCATGATACGTCAGCTAACGAGACGACCATCCTTTAACACCGGCTATTACTAAACCCGAAATAGCGGTATGATCCTCAATTGCAACATTATTTTTGATCAGAGTTACAGAAAATTAGAATCACTGGCTACTAGTATCTTTTTTTATTAAAGGGTTCAACTATTAGTTTTAACCATTTATGTGAATTCTCTAGCAGATAATGTCGAAGAGAAAAGCAGCCAACTGTAGACTGACTAAGTTTTCTTTTGTTTGTATGTTTAATTTAGTATTTTGATTCCATGCATCTTGAAACTGAGGAAGTCACATTATTTTCAGTCATTAATCGATTTCTAAATTTATTACAGCAAAAAATAGGAATAAAACACCTATAATTGGTTGTTTCAATGAACAGTTGTTTTGAGCGGTTTTAAATCTGAGGTTAAACTGACGTTAAAGAAATCCGATAAAGCCAAAAAATTGCCGTTTCAGCGGTAATCGCTATTCGTAGCAAAAATGCCATCCCTAGCCCACGTGGAATCTCCTGAGAATTTTTTTTCCCGCGTACAATTCGCGAATGGAACAGGAGAGGTTAAATGTGACAGTGGTACACAGCATACACTTCTGTACACTCAGAAAGGTGGCTTCCGAAGTATTCGTGAAGATGTAGGTGTCAAATTTCACATGACCAGTATTCTTGTACAAGAGACCGACGTTTGAGTGAATCGACTGTTACAATTACTACTCTTCCTCACCTTCACCTTGCTTACATGGTATGTTTCGTGCGTTATTCAGAAAACATCCAGACCAAGGGCTGATGAACAACGTTGTGCTCTGTTCTACTTGTCTTACTCATTCTTCAGCCTGTTAGATAGGCGCCCTACATTCGCACCCTTCCATCCTCCTGGGAACCCCTGTTGGCGTGTGCACACCCATGCGGAGTCCATGTTGCGGCGAGCGCTCGCCAGGTGCTGGGACAGCCTCCTCCACCCCCCTCCACTCCGTCACGGCCGACCGCAACTATAAGACGGCACGGGGGGGGGGGGGGGAAGGGAGGGCGGAGGAAGGTCTACCCTCGTGGGAAGGCCTTGCAGCTGCCTTGTTAATTGCTGCTCAAACAGTGTTCCTTTTTTTTCCCCCACTATTTGGCACCTGAGCTGCTGACGTAAGGGTGCTATCACAAGCCTACGTAATACTCCCCCCATTTACACGCCTGCTGTCAGCGTGGCTCGCTTGTCATAGTGATCGATTCCACGGCCGTTGCGGCAACATAAGACTGTGGGCCGCTGTTCGTGTCTCGGGTTACTTCAAGCGCATTCCTGCTTTTGCTTTCCTTGTTTCCCTTCACTTGGCTTCTAATGGACAGCGGAAGCGTTCGTGAAAACATACTCATCAGAAAATGTGTGCTGACGGAAAAAAAAGACGCAGCACCAAGAAGGAGTTGTGCAATTTAAACGAAAGCTGGTAGGCATACTTCCACATCTATGAGACGATGCCAATTCAGTTTTCGCGCCAGTCATATAAAAGTGGCGCTAGTTACTTTACTTTAAACAAATGTTGTAACGGTAGAGAGCGTTAGCTACCTTTGTGATTGGACGTCCTGGATGTATGTTAACCGAGAATGCCTTTAAGGCAATGCAAAAGTCATTATCATCATCACACTGAGTTTGAAAGAGGTCGTGTAATAGGGCTACGAATAGCTGGAGGTTCCTTCTGCGATACAGCACAAAGGCTTGACAGGAATGTAGCCACTGTACACGACTGCTGGCAGAGATGCTCACGAGAATGTACTGTCGCAAGGAGACTGGCCCGCTGGCGGCCAATGGCGTTCGGCGTATGGCTCTGATGCATCGTACTGCATTTGCAGCAGCAATATGGGCAGTAGTTGGCACCACAGTGACACGACAAGCTGTTACAAATCGGTTACGTCAAGGACAGCTCCGAGATAGACGCCCCGTGGAATGCATTCAACTGACCCCAAACCACCGCCATTTGAGACTTCAGTGGTGTCAAAGGAGAGCTCATTGGAGGGCAGGCTTGAGGGCTGTTGCGTTTTCTCAGAAACGCTGGTTCTGCCTCCCAACCAGCGATGTCCGTGTATTGGTTAGGAGCAGGCCTTTTGAGGACTTGCAACCAGCCTGTCGGTATGCAGATAGAATGGACCTACACCTGGAGTAATGGTCTCGGGTGTGATTTTGCATGACAGCAGAAGCGCTCTCGTGTTTATCTCACGCTCTCTGACTGCAAGTTATACGTCAGTCTGGTAATTCTACCTTTTGTGCTGCCAATCGTGAACAGCCTTCCAGGTGGTGCTTCCCAACGGAAGCCCACATACAACTGCTGGGCTCCTCGATTAGCAAGTCTCTCACCGATCGAGCAGATATGGGACATCATCTGACAACTTCATGTCATCCACAAACAGTATAAACCGTCTCTGTACAGACCGAACAAGTACAGCAGGCGTGAAACTCCAATCCACAAACAGATATCCGGCACCTGAATAACACATTGCGTACTTGCTTTCCACTTTCTGACAGTTACGTTGGTTATTAATGTACTAGAATTCCACATTTTGCAGTAGCTTATATCACGCTTACATTAACGTGTGACCATGCCATGTTTACACGTGGCTGTGGCTGCTCTGTTCGGTCGATGGGACTGGGAAGTACTGTACTATCCACCATACTCCCCGGACTTAAGTCCTTGTGACTTTGATTTGATTCCAAAGATGAAAGAACCACTTCGTGGCATTCTGTTCAGTACAGTTCCAGAGATTCGACAGGCAGTAGACTGCTCCATTCGCACCATCAACAGAAAAGGCTCTGCTAACAGTATACTACGCCTTCCACATCGCTGGCAACGGGCTCTACACAGCGCTGGTCACTACATTGAAGGACAGAAACAGGTGCGAACATGTAACTCTTTTGTATCGGTGCCGGCCGGAGTGGCCGAGCGGTTCTAGGCGCTACAGTCTGGAACCACTAGACCGCTACGGTCGCAGGTTAGAATCCTGCCTGGGGTATGGATGTGTGTGTTGTCTTTAGGTTAGTTAGGTTTAAGTAGTTCTAAGTTCTAGGGGACTGATGACCACAGATGTTAAGTCCCATAGTGCTCAGAGCCATTTGAACCATTTTTTTATCGGTTTTGAATAAACAGCTGCCACTATTTAAGTTCCAACCCTCGTACTTACATATGTTACTTACACATACCTATTCCCGAATTTTCATTAGTCTACGTTAATTATTTTTTGGTGTTGCGATTTTCTTCTGTCATGTGTGTCTATATGGGACAAAAGACTTCTCTGCTTTTAGACCGAGATTTTCGCTCTGCAGCGAAATGTGCGATGATATGAAACTTTCTGGCAGAATAAATCTGTGCCGGGCGGAGTCCTGAGTTCGAGTGTCGGTCGAGCGCGTTGTTTTAAACACTCAGAAAGTTTCATATCAGCCCAATTCTTCGCATGAGAGTGAAAATTTCTTTCTGAAAACATCCCTCAGACTATGGATAAGCCATTTCTCCTCAATATTCTTTCTTCCGGGATTGCTAGTCTTGTAAGTTTCCAAGGAGAACTGTTATGCTGTGCGGGTGATAGAAGACGTCTTACTGTTTGAGATAAAGCTCTGGCGACGAAGTATGACTAGTGCTTTGGTAGCTCAACTAGTACAGCACTTGCTCTCAAAAAGCAGAGGTCCGGAGTTCGAGTCTGAGACTGGCCCACAGTTTTAAGCGGATAGGAAATTTCTCTTCTCTTATTTATTTGTTTATTTATATTTTATCACCAATGCGGTGGGTTAAATCGACCAAAGAGTCTGCTACGCGCAGAATTCTACGTTTTTTTGCAGACAAAGTAACTTCATTTGACTACATGTCTGCATAACGATGTTAATGTGGAACCACTTGTCCAGTCGTAGCTGTCATCTTGTTTTTGTTCAAAACTGTTGGTATTTCTGTCACAACTGCAGTATGATGCAGATGCTACAACGACTTTCATTGTGTGTATGCCGTCTTGATATACACAGTACATAACAATTTGTAGTTCCAATGACAGCGTCTGACGATCGAAAACACTTTCGCAAATGTGATTGCGTGTAATGAGCAGCCATAACTCGTAAGTTAATTTATTTCTTATAGATATTATGCCTGGCCTTACAAGATTTTCCAGAACGTTATGATGTCGGTGTAGGTTCAGATGTACTTACGGCTTGCTTAAGATGGATCTGGCACTTTTTTGAGTCATCTGTCTCCTACAACATCCATATCCGTGCCAGCCTCCTCACCTCACAGTAGCAGTTGCACTCAGCGTCCACAGTTATTTGTCGCATACATTGAATAACTGTCTTATTCTACAGCTTTTTCTCTCCTGCCGGTATGGAGGTTATTCCCCGATGTCTTAACAAGCACATTTTCAAATGGTTCAAATGGCTCTGAGCACTATGGGACTTAACAGCTGAGGTCAACAGCCCCCTAGAACCTAGAAGTACTTAAACCTAACCAACCTAAGGACATCACACACATCCATACCCGAGGCAGGATTCGAAACTGCGACCGTAGCGGTCGCGTGGTTCCAGACTGAAGCGCCTAGAACCGCTCGGCCACTCCGCCTGGCGGTACATTTTCATTGTACATCTTTCAGTCAGTGTTTTCCACGTAACCCTTTCCTCGTGGGTGCTGGAAGCAACCCATTTGTAATGAATACAGCTAATTTACAACATCCTCCTATGGTACTAAATTTCAGACACTTCCCCTTTTACTGTTTCCAGACACCCCACGAGTAGCTTCCAAACAAAGTTGTGCCCTAAACTTACATTATCAGAAATTTCTTCCCAGAATTAAGGCACACCTCTGATATTAGTGGACATCTTCCGGCCTAGAATACCCTTTTAGGTTATTCTAGTTTTCGTGTTAGATCCTCCTTGCTTTGTTTTTCCTATTTGGCTTCCAGGCACCTGATACACTGGATAAATCAAAGGCCATTATGACGACTGTATGACCGACTATTTCTCTAGCAAATAAATGCATCTCATAGTGTGCAACAAGAGGTCCTTTTTCAAATACATACAACCTCCAGAGAACGCAACACTCGATATTTACCTTTAATTGCTCGGTTGTTCCTTTGATGGCTCTGAGCACTATGGAACTTAACATCTGAGGTCATCAGTCCCCTAGAACTTAGAACTAATTAAACCTAACTAACCTAAGGTCATCACTCACATCCATGCTCTAGGCAGGATTCGAACCTGCGACCGTAGCGGTCGCTCGGTCCCAGACTGAAGCGCCTAGAACCGCTCGGCCACTCCAGCCGGCGTTCTTTTGATAAACAGGTGCAGGAATAGAGGGGAAATTCTGTCCTTGGCTTATGTCCATTTTCTTCCCAGACATCTCGCTGTCTCTCATACTTATTCTTCTGTTTCTTGTTCATCCTGAATTTTACCCGTCTTTCCCTATAATTTACACTTTTTGTGAGAACCTCGAACACTATTTTACGCTTTCTCGAGGGAAACAGATTCACTGAAAGTGTGTTTATTTTCTTAAGTCACACTTTCGTTACCAACTGCTGTGTCTGAACACGTCCATAAACATTTGTTGAGAAATCTACACGAGCAGTTACGCAGGTTCATTCAGTTAAAATTAAGATAATACTCTCTGGAATGCAACCTATTTCGCGAATAATAGTCATTTGGCGCCTGACACAGTCATGTTAATCTGCGAGAGATTTCCTTTTCAGCTTTATCAACTCGTAGATATTTACACCAGTGCCAGGAAATGGAATCGGTGTACGCGTCGCTGTCCCTGTAGCGACTCGGGGAATGTCACACGCGCCTGCATTACGCGGAGTCGTGCTCGTTATCATTCACGTTAATTAGCGGTAATTGAAGCAATAATCCGTAATAGACGCTCCGACGCGGCGCAGGAGGGCCCACGCATTGCGGAGAACGCCGGGGAAAATCTGGTCGGTGGCAGGTGGCGCCGTCGGCAACTGCGGTAAATGGCGTGTCCTTTCAGGGTGAGCGTCGGCTCAGAAAACCTTGCCCCGTCCCGGTAATGAAGACTGACGCAGCCAGGCGGCTACGAAATTAATGGTAAGTTTAGGTAATTAAATTATGTTAATGTTAAAGTTAACAGCGGCGATTACAGCGCGATTTACATAATAACTCTGTTTCTGGCGGGAATTAATTTTCCGTCACTGTCAGTGTCCGTAGAGGATCCCAGCATTTGAATGAAACTCGCCGCGTACCTTTAGCGGTCCGCCGACGAGGTGACAGCGTCGTTGCGTTTATTAATTATCTCCGTGAAGGACCACAATTAATTTAACAATCAAAAGGATTTTTATTTTATTGTGTCTGTTCGCTTTATTGTGGTATGGTGTCCATTCAGTCCGCTCAGTGACGTAATTTTGCAACTGAATGCTGTACTGTCAAAGGGCTTGTCCCGGCATTCCTCTGCACTGCTGAGGAACAGCATCAACTCGGAATGCCTGAGCTGCAGGTGGAACGCGTGCAACGACAACATTCGGTCGCCTCTGTAATCGTAGCATTGTAGTTATTTCACAGGAAACGTAATTGGAAGAAGGTGTGCCTAAACTCGCTTAGAGCTAAATGGATTTTCGTGGCAATGATCACAACGCCTTCTCAAATTCTTACGATTTACGTCCATTAATAATGCAACACTTTTTTTCTCGGCCAATTTCGGTTGAAAAAAATGCAGTATTCGTTTTGGGACGTCTTGGAATATTACCGATTGAACCACTATAGTTTCTTTAAGTTCTTACGATTGACGTCCATAATTAATACAACACTTTTTTTCTCGGCTAATTTCGGTTGAAAAAATGCAGAATTCGTTTTTGGAAGTGGTGGAATATTTCCGATTGAAACACTGTAATTTCTTTAAGTTCCTACAGGTGGCAGCGCTATTCATGGGCTTCAAAATGGCGTGTCTAATGGAGGTGCATTCCAAGCAGACAGCTGTCATTGAGTTTCTTTTGGCGGAAAACCAGAGCACCTGCGGAATGTCTACGGAAACCTGACAGTGAATAAAATCGCGGGGATCTGTTGGACGATGCGTCTGCCAATATTGCAACAAGGTCTCTCAAACCTGTCCGATCGCCCGCCTGCCTGCCGACCGCATGCAGATGCGACTCACGCAGCATTGAAAAGTGCAGACACTCTTATTCGAACTCATCTACGGATGCCAATCCATCACTTCGCTGTTCAACTGGACGTCTCTTTTGGTAGCTCTAACACACTCGTCCACCAGTTAGGGTACTCAAAGTTGTGTGCGCACTGGGTTCCTCGCCTCCTAACAAAGGACCACACGAGACGTCGCATTGATCTCAGATTACGTTAATAAAGGGGTTTTTTAGTCAAAAGAGTGGGAAATAGTGAGGTGTATTGGAATATTGAGTAAAAACAAACTGATTTCTGAAAAAAAAAATTGTTGCATTACTTATTCAACGCTCCTCGTACACAAAGTTGGAAACGTAATTAGTGGTGTGATCTATACTTACTCTAGCCGAAAACATATATTTTTTGACTTATCACGAAGACTGTTTTATTCAACATAACTAATAAATCACAAACTTTTGTTATTTATGGTGTGGTGAAGCGATACTCTTGTAGTATGGCTCTACCATATGAAATGAAGTACTGAATACCAGTATTTCGAAAATTTTATTAGTGAAAAACAAAAATAAATCCTGTATTGGGATGACTTTCATAGTAAACAGTGACTAATTTTCCTCGTCTCAACAGTCGTATAAGACATTTTCAGAGGACTCAGAGTCACCCTTCTTCACGAAATTCACCATAGCATTCTTGGTCATTTAACATTTTCCAAGGCCACGTTGGAGCTTCAGCATGTTTCAAATTTTTGACATTATCATACATAAACAGGGTATTAAAAAAAGTATTTATTTTTTGAGAGGTCATAGTATGGACCCAAAAAACGAAAAAAAGTTCCAATAGACATTGGACCTGAAATGCATACCTTAAGGCGTAAGAGCTATGACAACTTGCTCATATTTCCTAATTCAAAAGACATCTCTTCTACTGTAAGATCTCGCTGTTATGAGCGACCTCCAGAGTGCCTTAAAAATGAATAAACAAATGAGAACACATTATTCTGTCGCTGGGAGAAAGAAGAGCTTCTAATGTAACCTCTTTGCTATTATATACGACCTGCAATCGTGAGAACTCGATAAAAGAACTCTTCGATATGGTGTCTGTTCATAGTAAGGCTTGGCATAATAGGCTTGTATTAGGCTTGTAGGTGCAAAGAAAAAATCCTGCAATGTAAATGCCTTTCTCAAACCTATCAAAACACAAACTGGCTCCATCAGAACTAATGTATGTAATGCAATTGTCCGGAACTTATAATACAGTTCACAGTAACGACACTAACAAAGTTTTGTTGGATACTGTGACCGTGGACAATAACAGAGGAATATGTTCACATTTGTTTACTGGACTCTGTTGATCGTTCGTAATAGTAAACAGCTTGCGGTAGAGCAGACGTGTGTCAGGATAGTGGCGATGAACGAGTGCTCGTAGCACTTAATGTATGCATTTTTAGAGCCCATGTCTACTTTGCTCGTGTAGACTATATAGTCTGCACAGATTTTTGTTGTTTCTTAATCGAATTTTTATGTTTTTCGCCAATTGCAACATCTCAACATCTTTTACACCTTTTGATCGATAAAATCATACAGCAAATCGATTATTCTTTCTTTTCTTTCAGGTTTTAATGGGAAAAAATCTAGATTTTGGCTAGTGCCTAGCCATTCTCAGTGGACTATTTCATAGTAACAATGCATGTCCTAGTACGTCAGTCCCCTGTTGTTCCGGTTTCTGTCACAGTTCGTTGAGCAGTATTATGACAGAAAGCGATCTACCACTTCAAAGTTATGAAACAGTCGTTGAATGCACCCACATTCCAATCGGAAGGTAACTTAATGAAACTTTTTTCTCTAGTCGAGGCTATAGAAGCATGGTCTTGTCCGAATGTACTTCTGGTACCTTGAGTCGGTGCTCTTTGTTAATCCTGCTTTTTAGGTTCCTGGGGTGCTATTTCTATAAAAACTTCCATCCCCTCATACACGTTTCTTTAGAAGTCAAATACCAAATTTTCTTAGATTAAGCGTTAAATACCTTTTCATATAACGAAATATTTTCTTAGAAAATTTCATCCCGTATTTCACCACCTCACCGGTTGAATTTCCAAAATTGTTGTAAGCATTCGTTTTATTTTCGTTCGAGAAAAAAATATCAATACCAATAGTTTTAGATGAACACTGCCTTAGTAGCAACACGCTTTCAAAAAATCTTTCATCCCCTCTTCCATTCGCTTAGGGATGGAATGTCTAAATATCCCGTACTAAATGATGCCTACAGGCTAAAATCATCACTCTCTCCAAATTTCACGTTTGTGTCCACAGAGGTTTGGGCTGGGCGATGATGAGTCAGTGAATGAATAAGGCTCTATTTCATCCCCACAGGGCTTGAATTTCCAGAAATGAAGACAGACATAATTTTACGTAGAGGTATGTACGGTCTATGCAACTAAATGAAAGCAGTTTGTTTGTTCCCATAAGCGCTTCGCATCTTTTATCATGGGAAGCATCCTCAGTGACCTGATAGACATGTATCTTTTTATACACACATTAAACGTATTATGTGATAGATTTGATATGCTGCTATATTACATTTCATAGTGTTTTTCTCTTGCTTTTTAGGTTAAAAGCAACTTTTGTAGCACAAGTTCCGTATTGTGAATGTATCGTTCGGTATTACGATTTAAAGCGCTAGCACCGACCGAAGTGTTAATGTCAAGTGAAATCCAAAGCGAATATATCGTTCAGAATTAGAAAAGAGTGACGAAATTCGTAAAGATTGATGTATATTGCAATTGACAAATAACACACCAGTAAACATAAATTTCCTCTGTTTCCACACTAAAAGAAATATGTAACTGGTGAATGGCTCCTGTTGCTTACAATAATAATAATAATAATGATAATAATAATAATGAAACGGCAAAGAATGTTGGAATAGGGGACAGATCTCAGTTCATCATTTATTAACAAGAGACCAAATATACACATTAAGAGTAACTATTAGAAGGACTTCACCCTGGCTAATCACAAGAGTTTGATCTCTAAGTACAGTTTACCACATTTGGCCATAGAACAAAGAATGTTCACACCTTCAAGTCGAAATATACTTAATGAGATTTAACTGCAAGAAAATGAATATTTGGCCATACAGATGGAAGCAAAACATGTCTGGCTGTAATGTCTAATGTACACTATATAGCTAACATGACGAAACTGACAAAGGCATGCTCTTCAGGTGCGTTGATTTACCAAAGATGATGAAAAACTGAACGCATGTGATTAAAATGAATACAAAGACTACCATGTTAAATATTTATATCTACAGTTACTGCAACTTCGCAATTAGTGATATTTTCTGCTTGTGAATAGTGAAAGACGTTTAGAAGGAACCATCAAATTCTAACTCACGTACATCAGTTACATTACCCTTAGCGCAAATGTTGGACTAAACTTTACAGAATCCAACGATAGCAACCTTATATCAGTAGCTTCACATATGTGGAACCAGCTTATATAAGACCTCAGCGCTACCAGAGAAATAAATATTTAATGCAACCGGGATGGCAGGGAACTTCGCAATAAAAGATGACTGTCCTATGAAGCAAGTTGCACACATGGACACAGATAGAGATAGCAAAATGACAAGAAAAGCTAAACACCAAACTCAACCGACAGGAGCAACCAGGAAAGAAGTTTCACATTCGAAAACAGTCCACACACTGAGACTCAATTCTGTAAGTACACTGGCTCAGGCAGCACCAAAACAACTCAATGAATTAAACGAAAATGACGTCACAGATACCTGTAAAAACATAACACCGAACGAAGCACAATGGACAACGAAACCACTTCGCTCACACACATGGTCGACCTATTAAAGCATCATCTGAGCGCTTTGGTATTCTGATAGTGTTACTTTTGCATCCACACCAAAAGAGTCGTGACAGGCGTAACACGTAACCGTACGCCGAACTCGACACATAGGAGAGATAAAGTGGTATGCCGACCCCTTACACTCGTCGGAGGTGAACCCGCGGCGTCCATCCCAGGGTCGTATTCGTTACATGGCACCGAAGCAGTGACAGGCAGACTGCATGCATTCATTGCTGGTTATGCCACAACGCTAATATTAGCGCCGCGAAGTGGCAAACAAACGAACTGCCTGCACTCGGTAGGAGAACACGGGGCTTCTCTCATCGCTCATGCTGGCGACCACAGCTCCAATACACAAGCTGGCTGCTACCCAAGGCACACCAGCGCACCATGTCTTCGTTTCCTGTTTCCTCTTTGTAGGTAGACTTTAGACCGACAGACCGCACCAGCCTATGCTGCTGCATTTGTGCCTGTACCACAGGTAACAAGTCCCACAGTGCACTCGCGGTAAGACTCGTTGATATCGATACCCACAGACGTAACGGCAGGTCTGAAATAATAACAGTAATAAGAATAGTAATGAAGCAGTTATTCGAAACCCCGTCAGAGCGGCGAAATTCTGTAGCTTCATTATAAATTCAGTAGCTTCATTAAAAATCCATTCACCCGAATCTCTCTCTCTCTCTCTCTCTCTCTCTCTCTATCGAAAAGTATAACAGTAGTCACGAACGCAGCTAATTTCAGGTCTTTCAAAATGATGTTAAATTTCACAGAATCTTAGATCACGGTCTCCACATTTTCGGAGAAACATAATGTACGACAGCTCTCAGTTTCCGAATCATATTTTCACATGCTCCTTGCGCTGTCTTCAGGATTTTTACGTGCTGCTAAGTTTAGAATGTTCTAACAGGTATGCGATGCTGATTCAAAGGTGTTTAGGCACACGTTGTACGGATGCTAGATAAACATTTGCAAAGTGATACCTGTAGAACATTGACTACGTCCACTATAAGTCTACGCAGTTTATTCATACTTTCTTTAAGCTCTAGTCAGGCCTTCCTGCTTCTACCTGTGGATCTCACAAGCAGTGTGTGAACTCAGTCTTTCTGTCTGCCTCCTACCTCTGTCCGTCTTTCTCCACCCTTCCTCTCTCTCTACTCTCACTTACACACGCACATACATGAGGATAGGAGAGAGAAAGAAAGGAGAGTGAGACACGCGTATTGACGCGACACACACACAAAATGAACCACATTTAATGTTTTTCAAATTATGCTCCTATCCTTCCGTATAATTTCTCGTAAAGTTACTATCTGATGAGCCTCTACAGTGACTATACATCTTTATGTATTTGCATCTAGCGGTAAACTAACTGTAGGACATCGTAGATCAAATTACATACTCACTTTGCATTGTTCGCTAAATTTAGACGACGTGAATTACGTTACTCACAGTGTTAATAATGAGAAAGTCTAAACGCCGATACCAAAAAGATATACTTCTGATGATAGAAACAATTAGCGAGAAAAACTCAAAGAACTACTACAAAATATTTTGCAGAGAGCTATTAAGACATGGCTCTTTAACTTTAAAGTTAGAGGATAAAAATGATCAGATGGCCCATAGCAACAGAGAAATACAGAAATTGTAGCAGAAACATTTAGGAAAATATTAACCCACCCGCAAACTCATTAAGTCTAAAAAGTTTTGAAAGAGCATAAAAACAACAAAACAGGTGTAGAAATCAAACATTTGCGGAACTTTGGAAATATGCAGCAAAACGAGCGAAGACATCTGGAGTACGTGATGAGGGAATGGCACAGCAAAAATCGTAAAGAAATAATAATTAGAACCAAGAAAGGGCATTTAAATTGCTTGTAACTCGCAGATGACTTAGCGTTACTAGGTAATAACATAAAAGTAGCCAGAAATCAAATAACAAGGCTACAAAATACAGAATGAGAAATAGTACTCCAGATATCATTCGCAAAGACTGAAATAATGATAGCAGATCCACTGATAATCAATCGCATAACAGTAAATAACAAGAAAATAAAAACATCAAAAAAGTTTAAATGCTTAGCAGAAATTGTAGCATTAAACTTGGACAGGAACATGCATGGTAAGAGGTGACGAATAAAAAACTGTCAAAAGCTAAAAAAAATGATAAAAGTTAAAAAATCGTCACGACTACGTTCAATAAGAAAATCTGTCAATAAAATCTAAATTAAAACGTTACAAGACGCTGTCTCCACCAGAGATGACATATGGAAGTGAAGCTCTTTTCAAGGTCATCCAGGAAAACAGAATCGACAAAATCCTAAAAGTTGAGATGAGAAAGGTTAGAACACACATTAATAAGAAATATGAAAAACTAGGACAATGGCGCATAGTCTCAAATGAAGTGGTGCACAGTGAATTGCAGCTCGTTACAGAAACTGTAAGGAAGAACAGGATCTCTTTTCTCGGTCACATTGTGTGTAAACAATAAACAGGATTATCAAGAAAAATTTATCGAGAAATTTTGGAACGTGAAACAATTAGGATGGGTAAAGAAAAATCATGGTGATTTTGAAGCAGCTAGAATAAACGCTGGACGATTTGCAGAACAAAATAGGAACTGAAAGAAACCGAAAAACATTTAAATAATATTTTAAACCAAAAATAGACAACGACATAGATTAAAAAAGCTATTTACAGATGAGGATCGACAAAAGAGATCAGAATAAATGAAAAGGTAGTGGACAATTCGGAAGAAGATGACCAGAAAATAACTGACTGAAGTGTTCCAACGGAGCCGTAAAAGCAAACGAAGAAGCAGAAAGTAAAAATAACAATACGCGATGGCAGCGAACTTAAACTGAAAGAAGGGTACTGAGTTCGAGAGGTGACATGGGTTGCTGTAATGAGTATGAATAATATAATTCTCTCGTCTACTGAGTCTTTCTCGTGACGAGATCTACAGTTTAGTAATACGCGAAATCTTTACAAGTAATGTTGTAGATTTACGTATGAAATAATCCTGACCTCTCCAAAAACTGAAGGTGTCTGTGGTAAACAAGTAAATTCAGATGAAATGTATTTCGAAACACAAAAAAAAATTCATGTAAAAAGTGCTTTACGACCACATAGTGTCGCCAAGAGAACGCGGCAATTTTAGGACCAAGACACCAATTTACCCCGAAGTATGCCATCATCATCATCTCTAAAATACGGAGAGAGATCGCAGCTATCTGCGGTATCACCTGATGCGCGTTATCGTTAAGTGAAGTAAGTACTAAACCGTACTTCTGCTAGACGAAGAGCTGGCCTAATTTGTCAACAAAACCACAACTCCAGTAAAAATTCTATGATGTAGACTGTGATTTGTTAACAAATGAAAGATGACTAGACGTACGCCATTTTGAGATGTCACTACACGACGATAGTGCCACTGTTTCTAAGGGAAAATTTCTCATGTGGTGCTTCATGTGAACTGGGAAAAATTCAACAGGTGCAGACAGTACAGGACTGAAATTAACATCGCTATTACAATGTCTTCTTGGTTATAGAGCTCCATTTCGTTCGTTGATCTACTGGGAGCATAACGCCCTTCCTCTGATATCAGCAGTGGCGACCGGTCACAAACGCCTCTGGTTCTGCTCTCGATATTTACCGCTGGATCGCCTCGGTACAGTCGCTAAATAATCCACGACACGCCGAGCAGTAGCGTCATCCCGAGATACCGACTGCACCTCTCGTCTTTTGCAGCCTGAATAAAATATAGCCAGCTGAGTTCAGTTCTTAAAGCGGGAAGCTAACTTCACGTCGAGGACGATGAAAGTTTCAGCGCGCCAGGGAAAAGAAGTTAGCGGAAATGCTGTCAGGAAGGTGCCGTGTCGAAGATGGAAGTTTTATGCCTATAAAAGACGACCCGGGGGCCCTAGCAGGGAGATCGGCGCGCAGCCTCACCGGATCCGGCAGCGAGTCAGTTCCCTGAGATGACTGACGCTCCAGCCCTAAATACGACCGCTAGGGAAAACGGGCCGACTTACACATGACAGTCTATGCGTGTTCAGTTTACGTTTTGTGACATTAACGACCATAGGTATGACACGTTTACCGTAATTCACCACCACACTTGTCTCGACTGACGCTGTATACCGCACCACTTGCGCTTTATGTACGAGAAAAAGGAAAACATGGATAGGGCACTATATGTAGCGTCATATGTAAATTAATTACTTGTTACTGCTAAATGAATAAACAATGTGAAACTGAACTAATCCGACAAAATTTCGAAGGTTGTTCGGGGATTTGAAGGATATTTTCTAAAAATTTTTAAAAGGGAGTAGTAGCATCCTGCACCTCATTACAGAGTAATGGTGTGATACA